>NW_010340485.1:0-27043 GCF_000700745.2 Antrostomus carolinensis
GCAGGAAGTCTTCTGTGAAATTGTGCCTGCACACTCCTGGCCCCACCCATAACCTCCTCCACTGTTGGTCTTCCTCATTGTTTAATGACTGGCTGTTTGTACTGGAAGGGAGTGTTGCTATTTAAATAGAGGGTAACTGAAATATGTGTGATACCTCCATGGAAGGGAGATGGTGAGGGAATGGAGAAGGAGTGGGCAACTGCAGAGAAGTATCAGAGTAAATATTTGAGAAAAGTGTCAGTTGACAGGTAAATGCAGAGGACACAGAGCACTAGTTAGAAACTAAATTACCTTTGTAAGCTCCCTGACTATGCAAAAGGATACAATAAAGTATTTAAAGTGACTTCCTCTTTGTTTTTAAAAAATAAATTAATTAAATTAAAAAAAAAAAATATTTAGCTAAAATCACAAAGGCATTGTGCTCACAGAGAATGCAGTGGTATGAAACTGGTGTACCCAAAGAGCAAACATTTTGTTTCAACACAACGTTTATTAGCCTAGCAAGTTATTTTTCAATATAGCTAAATAAGAGTGCCTGAAGTGAAGCATGGGCACCTGCTTGTGAAAGGCGTCGTTATCATCATCTCAACAGACACACTTTGAAAAGCAGAACAAAGAGCAACTCTACAATCAGCTGCTGTGAAACTGGAAAACCCTTTTATCTGGGAGGCTCCTGAAGAGCTGGAGAATTCCAAGGAACTGCAATAGTCCCCAGGGATCGCCACACATGCAGCTCCAGAGAGACGATGCGATTCCACAGAAGCCTTGTTTATCAGATGCCAATGCATCTCACACTGGTTTTTGGAAAACTAAATCACCTTACTCCTCCAACGGCATTTTCTGTTCCAACCGGACAACTCAACAAGACACCCTCACTTATTTCCTCTGTATCCTCTGATACAGGCCTCACACTGAGCAGAGAAACAGAGGTCCATGTCCTCCCCGTAACTGTTCCAAGAAACCAGGCAGGTGCTCACACACACAACACACCAGACCATGCGGATGTGTCTCTAGGTGATGCAATTTGGGAAAAAACCAGCTACTTACACAGCAGCCAGTGATGCACATCTGAAGCTGAGAAGCAACACAAGCGTTTCCCAGGCTGTGGGAAAAAACAGACAGCTTTCTGGATCTCCCTTGCCTATTTATTGGCCTTACTTATATTTTAAGACCATAGAGATCACCACAGTGCTACTGCTTCAAGGGAAAGATTACGTAGCGCACGACCTACCAACACAGAGATGGCTTATACAATATCACTCCAGAGTTATATGCTCAGTGAAAGAACACCCTCCCAACAAAGCAGCTTTGCATACTGGACTAGGTTGACTGCCCATCTCCCTTCCAGTTTCATATTAAAACCTGTTTTAAAGTAATTCCAGTCTTTCAGACAAGCTAGACCTTCAGGTTATGTCAGCACAATGGCTGCAGGTTTCACTCCCACCCCTGGCAATTATGTTTTTGTTTTGAAACTCAATTATATTGTCAAGTCAGCTTTCCTGTGAATAATTCTGCAGCAATATCCTTGCCCTCTGCCAAGATTATTTTATTAATTTATTTACTATCTCTAAAGGAAATAGCTCATTTCTATAAAATCTTAAATTTTGCAAACACAACTTTGTATACTGAGTTCTCCACTCAGTGATGAAAGGGCGAGTGAAGCACACCATTTCAGAGCTTTGACCTCAACAACCAAACAGTTATTACTATTAGTCCAAGAAATTTCTACCAAGGAAATCTGAATGGTCTTCAGTGAACTGCCTGCCCAAAGTTAATTGGGCCACAGATTTTTCCAATAGAAAACTATCAGAAAACAAATACTAACAAAGTACACTCACATTTAATGGTAAAACTGAATCCAAACCACCACAGACTCAAAATTACCACTGTGCCATGACATGGACGTCAAACATTGATGAAAACACGAGTTGCTCCCCCTCTATGGCACTTTGGTTTTAGTAGAATGCAAAAGCTTCCAAACTAGACGTATGTTTGAACTCTCTACCTGAATACACATCATGGGTTCTGCCCACTTCTGCTTGCATCAGCTTTACCCAAGGCAGGAATGGATAAAAGGATAACTGTTCCTGCCCTCCTCTGTGTAATTAAAATCCACAAATACCACCATGTCACTGTATGACAGCACCACACAATTACAACGGTGACCAAGGAGAAGTCCCACTCCTTCTCATCCCCAAATCAGGGCCTCTCCAGCTAAGGACAGCTCTGTGTCTCCTGAGGGCAGAGGATCAAGGACAACAGGCCAGCCCTGAAGCACAACCAGGCACTCACGCTGAACTGCGCATCAACTTGTTCCTCATCTTTCAGTTTCTTAACATTTTATGTGATAAACTCAACTCTCACTGAACATGGTTGAACAAAAGGTATCTATGATAACATTTAAAGATGAATGCTTAACGTAAAGACTGTTTATCAATCATTTCCCCAGAGACAAAGAAACAGGTTAAACATAAAGCATCTTAAAATAAGGCAGAGCACCCACATTAACCTCTGAAAAGGCCCAAGTGTTCAGCAAGCTTCAATTAGACATTATCAAGGCATTTTAGGGAAGTATTATTATTGGAAAGGAAATATAAAGCTTGCATAATAAAGTAACCTCTGACCTTTTCTCTAGCCTACATCCTGCTGAGAAAGACCTTCCTTTCTGTTTCTGAAAAATACATAATTCAAAAATCTCTATCTTTGAATTCTAAATCAGACTATGCTCACTCCCTTACAAAAAATGTCAGCTCTTACTGGAAATGAATAAAACAGAAACCAAAATCAAATTCAACACTGTACATACTGTAGCAGATTATTTCCAAATACTCCAACATCTTGTAAGATTTTGGATTACTAAACCCAACTCAAAAATTCAGAGAACAACCAAGGAATATGCTTCTCTGCTTCAGATTTAAATTCAGAACCTTAACCTCAAATCCTGTTCTTTGCAAAATAAAAAAAATCAGACTCAGATCCAAAGTACTGATATAAAGTTTCAGTTTGACCCACATCCAAACACCTCGGTCGCCAATTCTAATAATTTCCTGCCAATACCTCTCTCAAAGTACAGATCAAAGGCTTTAGTGTACGTTCAGAGCCGTTCCCGTGATGCAAGGATTAGGCATGAAGAAAGAGCGTCATATTTTCAAAGGTGCAACTGCCTATAAGCGTATCTTGTGCATATCAGAGCATTACGAGCTCAGCCAGAAACGCCAGCGCCAGTCAAACCACACCTCTGAAATTCTTGTCATGTCTCCCTTTTTCTTTTTTATCTCATCTAAGCACAGTCTCTACACGCCCAGTTACAAAGAAGATACACCTAGTCATCAGTCCTTCCATTCTTTTATTTTTATTCATCATTTTCATCAATATTTTCAGTTACTTTCCAGTATATGATTCAGGCAGGAGTTTATCACAGGGAGCTGGAAACACAACGTTCCAGCCTGCTGCTGTGGCCCCTGCACGAGGCAGCGGTGCAGCAGTAATGCCTCAGTGGCAGCAGATGTACTGTAGATGTCACTGAATTCTAACAGCACTTCTTGAAACTCGGCCACCACATGTAATCCTGGCAGTAAGTAATCTAGGGTTAGATTAAATATATTGTTGTCAGTCCAGAGGTATTATATCTGATTCTAAATATACAGTTGCAGAGGCACACAAGATGCAATCACATTGCACAGAGAGTACTGTCTTCTGGATGAATACAAGCCTTGGTAGTTTCAAGAACAAAGGCTGCACCATGAAGCACCAAATTGGTTGTTTCAGTGGCCAGATTAGGCTTTATTCATGTGAAGAAAGCGAGACATAACTCTGTCCTTCAGTAACTAAGAGCAGCATGAGCAAGTCATTAGGAAAATGGTTGGTGCACTTCATTTAGAAATCCAGATCCAGTAGACGCATTTTGAGACAAGCAACTAGTGGTTGCAACAACCTTCATCACATGAGTAAAGAACTGAGATTCAACCCCTAAACTCGTCATCTATTCCCTCACACTTTCATGAACAGCATGAACTGCAAATTACAAATCAATGCAAAACTCACTGGATGAGGTTTTGAAGACGTCAGACTAGACAATCACAATGTTTCTTCTCAGGCATTAAAAACTATGGTCCTTGAATAATGCTGTGTTCCATCTGTTTTCCTAGCAGGAAATATATCATACTAGGACAAAAAAGAATGGTAACTGCATTGTCCTTCCTGAGAACCAAGTACCACAGGCTCTCAACGTTGCCACGACAAATACACAGAGGTACCAACAAGGCATGTTATGAGAACTGTCCATCAGTCTTACCAGACCCAAAAGCATAAATAGCCATGTTGGACCATTAAAATGTCAGATAGAAAGAGCTGAAGATGATGCTTACTGCCAAAAAAATGGTGCTTAAGGTACACACACACAAAAAAAAAATCATGCATTTCACTAGTCACTGCAGGGCGAATGCTACCCTTGACTTTGTTGATCCCCATAACAGCATTCAAACCTGCTCAGAGTATCCTGATGCAGTTCACAGTTGCTGAAGGTCTAGGGGGAAAAAAGAAAACCCACAATGACTGAAGCTTTATGGAATTTATTTTTTCCCCTAATAATCTACATCAGACAATTGCTCTCCACAACACCTAATTAAAATGCCTTTGAAATGACAATTCTACAGGAATCTTGGATGCAAGTTATCAGACCATTCCCAGAGATGACTCCAGTCACTATCCAAGTCAGACACAGATGATTAGCAGTTTCTATGCCATTATACTTGAATTTTGGACTCCTTGAGATCTTAGTCATCTCATGAACCATTTTAATCAATTAATGACATTCATTAATACACACTGACATTATCTGGAGACAGCTCAGACATCAGCACAGCTTTAAGAAGGCTGAGACTGAACCAGGCAGAAGATGGAGATGATTCAGGTGATGCTCTATGTGACTAATCAGAGGCTGACACTTTTGTCTTGAGCTATAACCAAGTCTAATGCTCTCCACAAAGGAAAGCATCAAAGGTGTGAATTCAGACTACAGACAGAATTCAAAAAGCTAAAAGACCTCCCTCTGAGTTATGTAAATACAGAAGTAGAGTAAATCCAGTATAGCCAAGTACAATTGCATTATGGAAAACAAGAAGTACACATCTTCCTTTTCCTCCTGAATGGCCCCAAAATGCTCTAGGGATATCATTTAAACCATATGTGAAACCTGAGAATTTAATAAGATGACACAAGTCTTTCTTTCCCCAATTCCCATGAGCAATCGAATCAAGCACAGGAAAATCCAGTCCCCAGTGAATCAGATAGTAAGACCCAAAATCAGGTGCCCTGGTTTCTGAACCCTGTTCCGGTCCTGGCATGTCACCATGTCACCAGAACCAAGCCCAGCCAGATCACTTCCCAGAAAACAGACATGCATGTGGCAAAAGCTGCACTTCTGATCTAAATTGCTCAGCTGGCCAGGCTCATGCACATCCTGCTAACATCCAGTGCTATCCAGGTACAGATTCCTTTGTGCTCATGTTTTGATCCTAACAGAAAAATCTCACAGAATGCAAGATCTTAAAGTTTTGAGATCAAGTGGGTTTTAGGAGAATTTAAACTGAGGTTTACAGAGTAGGCAAACAGCAGCAGCAGTAGCAGAAGTCATCTCTCTCAGTGTTAACAGGAGTCCTGTCCTCTCCCCAGAATTCAGATTCACTGGAATGCTGGAGATAAAACTAACTCCATGCTAAAGAAGTCTATACTTTCTAAAATTCTTAGAAATATCCTATGAAATATTACAGCTTTTTCTTATAAGTTTTTGTGGTTTGTTTTGGTTTTTAATATTAATTAGTGCTGGACAATGCACCAGAGACCCAAAGCTGAGGACACACAGTAACTCTGCTGCTCTCATCAAGATTCTGCAGTTCACAAAACACAAAACCTTACCAAGTGAACCTTGTTTTTACAAGTCTCTTCTTCCACTACATTTAGCTGAAACAATATTTGGAGATGAGTTTAGCACCACTCATCAGAAATGGTAAAAGCAGAGACTGGGGAAGAAGAAAAAAAAAAAGAAAAAAAAATTGCCATGTTGTTATTTTTTTCTAGCAACATTATATCTCCAGCAAATGGAACACTAAATTTGCAAATTCAATGGGACAGTTCAGCAATTATGCTTTCTCAGATGTTGACAAGAATTCATTAAAAACATGCAACAATATCTCTTCTATCAGAAGAAGGTAATCTAGGACAACTTTCTATGGCCACTGCTCAAAAATAAGCCTCAAATTCCTGAACAGGGTAAGAATGCTGAAAAACTGAAACCACTGATCTGGCAAATGTAATGGCAGGTCTTCTGTGCTCTCATTCTACAACACTGCGCTTCATAACTTGTGCCTAACTCATCTTCACAGAAAACTGAAGAGTAAAATCACCATATGGTGACAAAGAGGAGAACTGAAAATAGTCACTTGCTAGATGTTTTAATCCTCTTCTGTTAGAACAGTGTGTTTGTATTATGCTAAATAACGAGTTATGTGTCTGCAGAATCAGGCTCGCTTTTCAATTATGAGCTAATTATTTCAATACTGCAAAACTGAAAACCCAAGTCATCTTTCCTGCTCCACTCAACTTCTTTATAAATTATTCTCAAAGAGCAAATGGGCTTTCTCATTCCAGTTGTACTCCAACATGATCAAGACTCCTTCCAGCTCAGAACCTTTCATTTTAGGGACTATTAGAAATAAAAGGATGACAATATTTTATCTGGCAGTCAAGGTAAGCCTTTGAAGTTTGATGTCTACAATGTCAAAAGACAAGTAAGTACAGAAATTAATTGTGCAGATGAACAACTGTTTAAAAATCAGCAAGGAGAATTTCAGCAACACCCAGTCAGGACCTGGGCTCTCTGAATGTAATCCAGTAAACATTTCCACTTCTAGCTAGAATGTGCCTGTACACAAGGGTGTGAGTTTGAGACGGTGACCTTAAATACACGAAGAGAGTTTTAACATCCACTCTCTACATGCTTAAAAAGAATAGGGGGAAAAAAGCACAGCATACTTTTCAGATTTCACTGTACATTTTTGGACAGTCTTTCTGAATGCTCGCTTCTTAAACTCGGGTTTGCTGTGCTTGGCAGTCACTTTTGTGTCTCTTGCAAGACTGCACACACACAAATGGCCTGTGGTTTCATGCTTTGCTTCTCATTTAAAACTAACACTTAAACAGTAGCTTTATTTTTGTTAAATAAAAGCTTTTTTTTTCCTAAATTCTGCCATCTATTTCCCTTTCTCAACATGAGAAAAATTATTTTTTACAACTGGCACCATTAATTCTTAGGAGTAGTATTTTGTCTTTATCACTTTGATTCACTAACACTCATTCGTGTTATTCTTCAACTTTTTGCGCTGTGTTCCACAAAAGCAATGACAGCAGGCAGCATAATGTTGATTTTTGGACAGTAAGCTCTGATGACACATATATTTTGTTTTTGAGATTCCAAACTGCAAAGAAAAAAAGCTTAGACAAAGAATAAATAACACAAAAAGAACCATATTTTCACAAAAGCTTATGTTGAGGAAAAAAACCATTAAGTCAGATAATTTCTATATATGGCTTCAATTCACCTCCTCCTGAAGGCAAGGTGGATTTTTTTTTCATTATCTACTTAATACCAGACAAAGCCTGTATGGTTAATGATTTGGTTCAGGACAAGAGACCCTCATGTTTCCTTTGGAGTGTTAACAGCAGCTGGCTCTGTGTGTTCAGCTTTTGACTTCCTCGGCAAGCTCAGGTGCCAGCGAGCCCCCGGCCACCAGGTACCACCACATGTCAGAGCAGACACAGCCTCAGTGACACACATAGAATCAGAGAATCGTTGAGGTTGGAAAAGACCATCAAGTCCAACTGTCAACGCAACACCACCATACCAACTAAACCATGTCCCTAAGTGCCACACACAGACAACTCCATCCAGCCCTCAGCCCCAGGGGCAAGTCCCCTCTGGGAAGAAGTCCCCTATGTCTTACACACCCACCAAGTCTCCACATTCCGGCTCCTTGCACCAACAAAGAGGTCAAGGGTGGAAGGAGACTTTGTATTTACTACTCCATATCGGTGTTGTGATGTGTGGCTTTTGAAGACGTTTCTTTGCAGTGACGTCATCTGCCTTCCCACCAAAGATTATGAAACCACTTTCAACCGAAGGGTTTCCTCCCTCACACGGCCTTCCAGGACCAGCGAGGGGAGAGCTGAACCCTGCAGCTAGCACTCCCTAATTGCTTCAGCAGAAGCTGAAAGACGTCAGCAACTGGACTTTCTGCTCCTTATTCCCTGAGAAAGCAAAGAAAAAAATCTGCAGAGAGCAAGCCTCAGATTTGGTGTTAGAAGCAGGTTGATCTTTGGCCAGCCATGCAAATAAGATAAAAGCCTGACCTTGCACGCAGCAAGCCGTGCTGCCTGACCGGGGCTCAGCCAGGGTTACCCAGTGAGTGTACCGAGCGTGCTACTGTAATCTCACAAACATCTGCAGCTACACACGGCCCAGGGGGGGAAGAGGTCGATCTTTCAAATGGCCAAACCTGAAAAATCAGAACTTTTTTAATTGCATGACAACAGAGAGGAGCCCATCAGCTACTGAGTTTGACCAGCATATTACTGCATTTCTGGTAGGTTCACCCCAGCTTCCAGCAATCTGTCCTGCTGATTTTAACAGGTTGCTTTGACCTTTAAGGCTCTTGAGGGTTTCTAGGTTTCATACGCCTTCCTCTAGGCCGTGCCTTAGACAGTAGCACCAGTTAGCCACAGACTTTCTTGCTTAGCTCATTTTGAAACATCTTAGACACCCACCTTGTCTCTTCAGAAAGTTATTTCATTCTCAGTTAAAGGAAACCAAGTATGTCAAATACAAAAAAAAAAAAAATAAACGACACAAACCCATCTGCCGTCACAGAGAGAGAGACGCTTTTTCTTTATTTTGTATAAAAGAGTGGAAAAGGCACAGCCCCAAACTTGAAGAATCTGTCAAAATAAAATCATTTCACACATAAGATGCCTTACTACAAAGTAGCATGCAACAGCTGGGCTTAGTTTGTTTTCTTAAACTGCCTAAATTGATCCGGCAAAAGTAAGGACAGCACTACTCATAACATGGTATCGTACAAGCTCACACTATGTGCCATTTTTAGAAAGCAATCGCCCAGCCTGCCAGTTCCACATCCTTACAGGCACAGCTAACCCTAAGCACACTGTCCACCTACCAGCAAAGAGAATGTTTCCTTAAAAAAAAATTACAAGGGCTGCTGGGATCAGCCCTCCATAAAAGAGTGGCACACTGACGGAGCACAGTCAGGGTATTGAAGCACAGATATCAGCAACACCCTGAGCGTTGTAGGGCACCCAGCTCATCCCCCCACATGCCACTACTGCTGATATTCCCGTAAGCCACTTACAACCTTATGCCAGCAAACAGAACCTCTTGTTTTGACCAAGTAGCCAACAGATTTAAGTGCAAATGAGTCCAAACAATGTTAACAGTTCACTTCATTTGTCAGCAATCAGTCCCTACATTGTACTGGTGTCACCTTCTGATGAAGCACAGGCTACAGGCTCCTTGGACCACAGAAGATGCACGTCCCAACCACCAACATGGGTGGTAGTACTGACCATGGGCGCTTCACACAGCAAGAGCACAAAGGATGTTTCACTGTGAATTACATGAACTGGTGGAGAAATAAGGGAGAAACAAACCCCGTAGGACAGGGGACAGCATTCACAATCCAGCTCTTGATCTGAAAGCTCTTGTTACGAATGCAACACTGGGGCTTTGCAAAGTGACAGCTGGCTGTCAGTGAACAGAAGGAAAACAACATCATTCAGCATCAAAATCTCTTTGTCTATCCCACTTAATTTCTTTGTGCTAAAATCTTGGAACATAGCAAATACAAAGCCACCAGGCATTTGCCTCTGTAGGAAAGAGACTGGTAATAACCACTACCCAGCCTAATTGCACTTGGCATGGACTGTCAGTGATGAGCAAAGTCAGAACGAAGGCCAAAGGAAAAATTGGGTCAGGAGTGTTAAAGCACCTCTGACTTTGCACGCTGTCCCTAGTGAGCAAAGGATGGGATGTGTAGTAGTGGGAGACTGTATTGTTGATACTCCAGCTCTGTAGATAAACAGAAAGATTTGATTCTGGAAGCAGATAAACAAACATCTTTCATCAGGACTAAACCAGATACATTTCAGAGCAATGTGCAACTGCCACTGATCCCTGTCAGAAAGTCTCCTTTTGATTTCAATTTCAGAAAAAGATCAGCTTACACACTGCAAAACAGCACCGCAGCTAAAAACCACTCTCCACTCAGAGAAGCAAAGCCTTGGCTAACCATATGTGGGATTATTTACCTACGTCATGTATCTTTATGTCAGTGAAACCACTATTTCACCAGCCGCTTTCCGAAAAAAGGCGTCAGAAAATTAAATGCAACACGACCCTCTCTGCTCCCCTACTACCAACACTAGACAAAACGGGAGGTGTCACAGGCATCAGATGAAATAGAAAACCCAGCAGAAAATACACACCTAACTTAAATGCAACAGCAATCTCCAGAGCCACAAACTATAACAAAATCTGACAGGCTTAGATGGACATTACATACAACATTCATTCAGTTAGAAGAAATGCAAGACAAATCTAGAAACAGACGGTCATGCAGTTACACGCAGATAGAGCAAGGGGATGTAAGTAGTAACAGTGGGCACTTCTACAGAGAAGAAGTGTCACTTAGTCTGCTGGGACACAGAAGACCTTGCTTCCCCTTGGGGTTCAGCCACCGTCAGGCTGGATATTTGCTTTGTTTCTCTGTTCCCGAGTTTCCCCATCTTCCAGTATGAAGGAATTTTCTTTGTAAGGCACTTGGAGATCCACAGATGAAAGGCATAGCAGCAGAACTAGGTCAGACAATGCTGATGTATACAATTATCTCTTCAATTTACATGGCTGCAAAGTGTAATTAAAACTCTAGATCACTTTTCTCAAAGGTTCAAAATAAGACAAGGTGCTTTTGATTCCAAAATGTAAGACATACATTTGCACTTTGGTTTCTACAGTTGCATAGCAACTTCTTAAAGTAAATGCCGCAGTTTAGAAGAAAGCAGAGGACAAATCTAGGGATTAGCTAGCAGCTGTGTCATTTCCTATGACCTATCTATTACTTTAAACCTTAAAAAAAAAAAAAGCTACACCAAAAAACACACCACCACACACACACACACACACACACACACCAACACAAACTTCCTGTACTCTAACCACTGAATGAGCAAGCACAGTTACACTTCAAGAGATCCTCTGAGTAGCTGTGCTATTGCACAACCCGCTGCATACAGCACCCAAAACCCAAATCCCAAATTGTCGGTTGCTTCCAGTACTTACCTCACCATAAATCTAAAAATATGGCTGCACGTACCAGTTAGATTGGGCCAAATGGTTTCTCTTGAAAGATGTATGCAAGCTATTGGCTTTACAGTGGCATGCAGTGATAACACACCATCCACATTTCTTCCTTTCTTTTCCTATAGAACCAAATCCCACAGGTTTCCCCGATTTCAATTACTCGTACACACAGCACAAAAACCACCATCACAGCGGGCAGCGGCTGGCACCTTTTCAAAGAGCATCTGTGGAGAAGCCCAGAAATGACTGGCACGGGATCTCTTAGAGGTGGTCTCACCACAAGGGCAGAGCATTACAAGGAAATTTTTTCCTCAGCCCTCTGCCCTCCCTACACACAGATGACATCACTGGGCAAGGCTGCCTGCAAAGTGCCTCCACCAGCAGTCGGAACATACCAGCCACTCATAACCAAAATTATCAGGCTTCATCTCCAACACAGCAGCCAATACCACCTTTGAAGTGGAAACTGAAGCCCAGGGCTTTCTCACTGTGTGAAGAGGGTGCAGATAAACAGAAGCAGCCTTGGTTTCCTGGAAGAGGAGACAGAAGTGAGGGAAGCAATGCATGCCTGGGGAGGTCTGACGTTTGATTCAGCCGAGCACTCGCTCTCCCCTACTCGCATGTCTTTGGTATGTTTGCAAAGGGCTCTGGTTGCTCGTTGGTGGTGTGACGGGGACTGGCAGCTACTGCTCAGGAAGTGACCAAGAAACAGAGCCACTCACAGAGGCAACTGTTGCTTCACCCACGCTTCTGGAGAAAAGATGGTCCCCCCATCTGTTCCTCCTCCCCAGCTCCCCAAATTGCAGAACAACAAATGGAGCAGAGACTGATGTTACTATCTTTCTTTTTTTAAAGCTGGTCTTAGCACTGGTGGCATGGTATAAATTATGTTTCTAGATAATTTAGAACACAAAGAAAGTAAGTAAATCGCAATGAATCCTCCCAGGAGTTATTCATTTCAGTGGGCTGAATTTACTGGGGTGTGGGAAACAAACCGTGAAGCAACACTCACCCAGAGCTCATTTTCTTGTCTGTTATACAGACAAAACTATAGGTAAAGTCATTTTGCAGGCTCAGCAATACAGTGAAAACGGAGGAAAATAGACACAGATAGTTGCATAACCTTTCCTACTACCCAAAGGGTTAATACTGGTCTGGATGATCTCCAATTGCATTAAGATGATATACTCAAAATGAAAAGGCTATGTAGAAGTCTCTGTTGGAGCCCTAAATGTTAAGGGTTTTTTTTTTCCTTCTCTATCTCAAATATGTCAACTGTTACTGGAATTTATTGGCTAAATGGCAGCAGAAGACCATTTAAGTAAAAAGAAGCAACATAACCACAAGGGAATTTATTTCATGGTTTGCAACGAAGTGCAAATCCTGCCAACCAATTTAAACAATCAGAGCAAATCTAATTTCCTCTCACTGGAAGGACAGAGAGTATATAAATACAGAACAAACAGAAAAAGGTCTGTCTGTCTGTCTTCTGATCCACACGAACTTTCCTGGTAGCAACTCTGATGACTTATGATATTCACCTCTGTTTGTTTGATAGGAAAACTAAGGCACAAAAGAGTCATCTCTTCTCAGACAGCAAATCACTATGAAGGCTTAAAGGATGCCTTGCCCACAGGTCCCAGAGATGCTGCAAAGTTTTCCCAAAACTTTTTTCCACCAACAGCCCAGATGTCTAGTGCCAAATGGGACACAGCAGGATCCAGTGGCCTCTGCAGAAGGGCTCAGGTCTACTGCAGCTTGTTGCATCTGCCAGCCTGGGTATGTCCTAGATATCTTTAAGTATATAAATGGCCCCTTGCTCCTACGTACAGGTAACTGAATCACATCCTTTGTAACTACTGTTACACAAAAAGTTATATAACTGTGTAAGACTGTTCTCCCCTCTTTTCTCCTCCTTGTTTCAACACCATTAAACTCTAAAGAACATTAAACTAAAATGAAGGTGACAGAACAAGGCTTTCCTCAAAGGGCTGGCACTGGGGAAATGAAAAATACACCTGTTAGAGATGCAGTCGTATACACTAGCTGCACAAACGACCACTGAAATCCTCCTTTTGTAGATCTGGCATCTGTCACAGATAACAAAATAGGGAAAATAAAAAAGCAGAGTCCTTAAAGGACAGAGCACTCTCCCAACGCTGTTTATGGCCTGCCTCCTGTTAAAATGTTTATTTGTGTTGATATATTTAGATGGGTTTAAAACGCTCCCTTCCTCATGCCAATCTTTCATGGAGTCCACTGGTTACATCTGTTAGTATTTATACAAGAAACAACAACAAAAAATTTGCAGCTCTTGCAAACATGGGTAACCAACACATTATGGTGTGTGTGACTGTGGTGCACTTATACATTCCTTGTGGAAGAGATGAAAAGGCACAAGGCTGCAATCCAAAAGCACCACGCAAGACGAGCTGCTCCAAAGAGCCTGAACATCAAGAAGTCTCCGCTGTCCCTCAGGAGCTCAGCAGCTTTCCTTGGTGTGCTGGAGTCTGCGGTGCAGCCCACGGTGGCTTGGTCCCAGGAGTCAGCAAACAATAAAGGTGGTATTCTGCTTTGTATGCAGCCAAACGAGCGCTCTCTCCTAATGTCTCCTTCTGACTCAGGGCAGGACAAGGCAAGGGGCACATTGATCTGCTCCCGTTTACGCCAGTGATCGGCTGACGCGGACGGAGCACGACATCAGCGCGCTATCAGGGAAGTCTGAGGTAACATGGCAGTCACACCCTGATTAATTACTTAAGAAAGCAGCCTGATTTCATAAACATTAATTTTAATGCAAGGAAAAGGATACATCAGAAAGAGTTCTCGCATTCATGAGAACCCTCACAGCAGAGCCTACACCCGGGACTCCCGTCTCTGCTAGACCTTTACTTCTGCACCAAAAAGACAAGTCTGAAAAGCAAAACTACTAAACTGGGAAGGTCCAACACCTACAGCTACAGCGAGGAACCAACTCTGCCAACCCCACACACGTCTGAACTAGCAGATTCGATGGTGCACACCACAAGGATGGGGTGCTTCCCCACTGTCCAATTCTTATCTACAACTATTGGCCACCAGTAGGCTTATCGCAGATAAATCTTTTTATCTGAGAAAGAAGATGATTAAAAAACTGAGGGTGGAGACCTCTCCTCCTCCACCCGTGGCCAGGAAGCCTGAATCAGAAAGGCAGAAATGGGTCTGCAAGCAGAATCGAACGGCGGACAGACCTCCCATACCAGGGCTGGTTGCTGAGGAACACGGGAATCATTCATAAGCGCGGCTGTTCCAACAAAGGGCCTCAAAAGTGTGGTCACTGTATATTTACACAGTTGTTTTATCTACTGTAGCTAACACAGCGTGTTTGCTTCAGTTTTTAAAAGTACAAAGTACCCACAGGCAAGAGCACCACAGCAAAGATAAATTAAATAAATAAATAGAAACCTAAAGAGAGACTCACCAAGAAGGAGTCTTCACCACCTCATCTATGAAAACAGGCACTACAGAGCGCGTGTGGAGCAGAGGTCTGCAGGTCAATGCTCAAATCCCACTGATTGTCCTAAGAAATGACCCCTTTCCCCCAGAAAAGATTGAGATCTGAAACATGAGTGATACACTTTTACATCTAGCTCTACATTTTTGGGATGCTTGTATTATGAATCGCTGTCGCCCTAAGATGTCAGCGTCAAGAGGAGAGAAATTATCGGAAGGTCGCATTGCCCATCAGTAAACAAAGGAAGAGAGACCCACACCAGGAGACACAGACACATATTAGGGTTCCCACTTGCACACAGCAGCTGCCTCTAACAAAAATCGATTGCTACGTGATTGGAAATGGCTGCGTGCCTGGTTTGAGGGCTAGTCGGTAAATGCACAGCATGGGTGTTGCTTCCTGTCCAACTTGTTGTAAAAGTTGTTGATTGGAGATTATTTTCGTTGTTGTCCTTGCTGTCAGCCTCTAGCAAAATGTTAACTAAGTTTTCTGTGCAAAAGATAAACGAGTTCAAATTCCACGTATCAAAAATCCCAGCAGGAACCACAAGGCGTTGACAAAGAACAATCAAATGAGTAACGAGTGTGACAGACAGATTAGACATCTCGGGACATCAGATTTCTAGGCCTGCAATTAACCAAAACTTCATCACAACTCCAAAATTAATTTTGGTCAGAAAAACTACCATTAGCCTGAAAAGGAGGATAAAAGAGAAGCAGAGTGTTGATGCGCATGAGGAATAAAGAAAATACTTCAGGGTAAACAGCTGGTTAAATTTATTATCTGTGTTCATTCAGTCTTCTAAAACAAAGATCAAAAACTCAACCAGAAAGCAGAAAGACTCATTTGTATTTCATGCAGAGAGCCCTGTTCCACCCTCTGATCTATCAAATACTTGAGATATGACTAAGTTTCTCATCAAACATTTCTGGAATTTCCCATTAATTGTTGATGACTAGATATTCATGCTCATTTCAGCCAGCAGGACCCAGCCATCTAGGATGCAGACTTCTAAAATCCCCATCACAATCAGGCTTAGAAGAAGACATGTAATTCCTCTGAAAATGGCTCACAAGTACCTCAACCCAGTCACCCAAAACTGGAGTCACCCAACCAGCCAGCGCAAGCTTCCAGAGCTTATCTTTCAGCATATCAGTTTCCCCTCCATTAAACCAGGCTATTAAAACTTAACTGTAAAAGGAGCTATTCATTAAAGTTTTGTCACATCCTTGGATGAAAATGCCCAAAGCAGACGTGAAGTGTTACAAGATTTGCACTCACAACCAAACCAAAAATGAACATAAACAATTATGGTACATTTGCACACAACATGGGAGATTCCCCCTCCTCCCATCTCCCTTCATGCTCCAGTGCTCCCTTTTCAGAGGATGGCAGCTGTTAGCAAAACAATGAAGGAAGTGAGAGTACAAGAATATTTACACCAAGAATATAAGATTAGATCTCAGCAAGCAATTTTCTCTCCTACTTACACAGGCCAAGTACTCATGCATATATATATATATATATATATACATACACACACACACATGCACAAAGGATTCTGGAAGGAGAGAGGATCTTCAGCACAATTTGAATCTTTACAATTATAAAAGCACAGATCACTCAGTCAAATATTGTTAGAAATGACTAGATGTTCAAGTTCTATTTGTAATTACAATTTATACACTAAACAGTAAAATGATGTTAGTCTCCACCCAACTCCTGTGTTGGTAACGCATGTCATAATAAAGGCCACACACCCAGGTGTGTGAGAAACAGTAGATAATTCTTCCCAGTTTTATTTCTAATGTATTTCGGTCAGAGTCAATGTTTGGAACCAGATAAAAGTTAGTGGAAATGGTATAAATATGGACATTCATTTGAATCAGAAGTGTATTTGTATGAAGTATAATTTACAACAATCACCACTGGACAGTTATGTGAAAATAAAATAATATTTTTTTAAATGATGTAAAAAATACCTCATGACAATTTGTTGTACTTGAAAGGACTGAAGTCAGTATGTTCCCAACTATTATAAAAGCACTTTTTTCTCCCACAGTAAATGTACTTTGCCATTGTATTTGCTGGAAAACATGCCTACTTCTAAAACACTAACACTTTCTTTTAATGACCAACAAAAATTACAATCATCAATTTTCCTGACAAACTTGAGCAAATGATGTCTTTGGCAATCACAGAGAACACCATGCATCATTTCTGTTCATGCCCTTCCATCTTTGCTACTCTTTGCTTGGTACTTTGCACAGTGTTCACATTAGTATTACCTGGAGTCAAAAACAATCCACACACTAAAACCGAAGTAACTATGCCCAAAAAAAGTGTAACTTGTTGTGCAAATCCAAGAACTTTCCCTTAACATAGGCAGACCCACAGTGCAATGGCTGAATTCATCTCCACCTGCCCTGAACTGGTTAATGGCGTGTGACACAAAGAAAGCCCAGCAGGAGGAAGGGACTGGACTGAAAGTGATGCAGAGTGGTATTTTGAATGTAGCTGATGGAGGAGTTTTAATAGTCCTGGGTACATGAGTTTGCTAGATCTATTACGCAGGTTGTGACCTTCATCAGCCCAGACTTTTATCAAAAGCCATTTTATGAGAATGTCAGAATGCCACACCACATTGCAGCATTCACATCAAGTCTGTTCTCTTTGCCTCTCTCACTCGCTCAAAAATTAAAAACTCCATAGAGTGCTGAAAAGATTGTGAATACATCTATAGTCCAGCAGATACTGGAATACTGAAAACAAATTTTCTGCTCATATTTAAAGTTTCCCCAGAGTTCCCAGGTGACGAATCAGACAGATGTGTTAGTGTGTCAAAAAAGCCTGAAAAGTTTGTTCACGTGCCTAGATAGGGTCAAAGACACAGCAAAACACTCCCTGCCCAGGCCTATCTTTACTAGTGTGCTCAGGCCATGGGTGGTCCTTCAGAAGCCGATCTATCTGTAGTAATTAACAAGTCTTCTGTGCTCCTTTGGTTTTCCACTCATCAGAGAGCCCTACCCAGCAAGGCAGCAGTTCCTGGCAGCAGATGCTGGCACTGAAAGCAGAAAATACAGATGCCAGTTTCTCAGCAGAGTGAAAGACAGTGAGAGTAAAGCCAGATAAATTGAGCTGTCTTTCTCTAAACATTCCCGTGTGAGGTGTCTTCCCACCACAGGTCTACTGCCACCAGGCAAACCATTTCACCTTAGCGAAGCACTTTTAAAAAATACATAAAATCACTTCTCTGTGTACTAAACTTCACAACATTGCCTCATCACAGACACTGGACTAGGGAGAGATCCACCACACATTCTCTTTTCACACAACTGTAGATATTTATACTGGCTGATGAAGAACATGAGTCAGTTTGGGGCCCAAACTCCATAAATATCTGCAGATCCTTCCCAACTGGCTCAGAACAGCCATTTGGGGAAAGGCAAGTAGAAAACATGCTTTTACTGACCAACCATTTACCTATTTATGGTAAAAACTTCCAAACCCTCATGTGGTACATGGCACCAGGCTTGGAAAGGCAACACAGCATCCATGTTAGCAAGTCAGTGAGCTCAAATATGACATAATTTGTGTCAGACTTGCAAATCAGTGAAACTTTGCTGGTCTCGATGTAGGTACTCTCAGTGGAGTATGCAACACCGAGTAATTAGTTTCCAAACAACGAATGGTGGAAAGCAACTCCTTTGGATGAGGTTAGTTTTGTAACAGCTACCACCACTCCAGAAACTGGAAGCATGTTCCTCTTTTGAAAAAGAAACAGAGCTAGTTAGCAGTGTCTGGCAATATCCTTGCTAAGAACATCTGAGATTTTAAAACCAAAATTGTAGCTTTTTAGCTAAAAGGCTAGTACAACGTGCCAGGTGGTCTTGGGCATTGTGCAGGACATTTTAGGATTAATCTACAACTGGCACTATGATTTGTAGCCACAGAGGCCAGCAGAATCTGCCTTTCTCCTCTGCAGTCCAGAGAAGAATCCTTAGCATGACATGAGCTCAGGGAGATGGTCCCTGGGATACAAGGTCATCAACCCACCTTTACATTTTACTTTCATAACTCAAGGCAACCCTGAAAGCTGATCTGACATCAACAAGTTAATCCTCTCTAATTGCAGTGTTGCCTCCAAAATGTAATATATTACCTGATGAAGAAAAAAACAACAACAACAAAAAAAAACCACCCCACCTTCTCACGCACACAGATTGCACCACACCTTTCCCGGCAGTACGGTGCTGGGAAGAGACGTGCGTTTTCAGGGACCTGGTGTTTCAGCATGCAATTGAAGAGTCATGCCTTTCTGGGGCAGACTGGGAGCTGACTTGCCAGTTCCACATCTTCCATTGTTATTTGGGTCCCAGCAGCAAAGCCCCTGCTTCAGTTTTCAGTCAGCCCTGGTTAGACTTTTTTTTTTTTTTTTTTTTTTTCTGATTGCTTGCTGTTCAAAAAGAGACAATTCAAGCAAAGTTCTAGTTTTAAAAATTCCCAATAATAAAACCATAGTTATCACAGAGCCCTAGTTAATCTATAATCTTTACAGGAACAGTGTGGCAAGAAAATATACCTTTACTGAAGTTCATAAGGTTGAATTTGAATGAAACAGCCAGAACTAGATGAATACTAGGTAGCCAAAGCTCTATCCCTGCTGAAAAACTTAGCGCTGAAATTCACCAGGCTGATCCAATCAGTTTTACTTTTAAAAGATAATTTGGTGCTTGGAAAATAAATATGATAGAGCCACTCCTATAGCTTACGTGAGCTAGCACAACATAAAATAAACCTGTGGCCGAGAAGCCAGCCTTGAAGGTCTTTATTTAACCTACAGTCAGTGAAAATGGACTATTTCTCTTAGGCTGAGTCGTGATCTAACCCTTTCCCCTCTCCTGCATCCCATTTCTGCTTTAGCACTGCCCCCTCAACTGGGCCAGTTCAACCATTTCCAGGCCTGGAACGTAAATGGGATCAGGGAACTGATCCAGGCCAAAAATAATCCCCCTTCCTTTTTTTCGGAGCTGATGAATTTCTTGACCTCACTCACCAGGCTGCCTGTAAGCAGCTGGACCACCCAAGCAAAGGATGGCGTGGGGGCGGGAATGGCCGGACAGGAGGTCTGAGGAGCTGCCACCAGCACTTACACAGAGACAACTTGTCAGCTGACAGCTTTTGTCAGTGCAGCCATGGCCTTTTCCACCAGCTCAGAAACACCTTGTTCCTATCATGGTACACTCCTCTAGAGACAGGGAGACCCTCTAGATTCACACATTTCCTTTTCTAAAACTCGATTCTGCTTTATTTTTAAACTCAATTGCGTTTCTTTGCACAGATTTATACTATAGAGGATTTGTTTCTATTTATATCTAGTATTTTTTTTACAAAGCACTTGATTTTCAAGCATTTGATTTGGCTTCAAAACACATGCTCAAATAGTTAGTCAAGAAAGAGTTGATGACCTGCAGCATCTATCCTTGCACTGGCTTAAGAATGACCAGGGGAAATATATTTTCCCCTGAGCACATATTTAGAGAAGAATGAACAGTCAAATACATATAAACTGGATTTGTAGAGGTGCAGGACTAAATACTCAAAACTGCAGAGCAGCTACCAGCTCCTGATGGCAACGATGCCAGTGGCAGCATTGCAGACCCTACGGAAGAGGCAGCTCCCTGGTTCAGAGAGATGCACCCACTGGTTTCCACTAACTGCTCAGCAACTCTGAAAAGGCACAAAGTAAAACAAATTCTTTGGGCAACATTTGTTACAATCAACTTCATATTTTCCAGCTTCCATTGAAAGCTGGTTCAAAATTTTTCACCACTTACCCAAACTGAACAATCTGACACAGTGAGGTCAATGAGTAATTTCAGCTTCTCGTTCACACTACCCAAAATATTGAATAACCCCCCAGTTCTGCAGTAGTTTGTCTTTTTTAAAGAATCCCAGTACAAAGACAAGGAAGAAATGCAAAACACACCCAGCTCAGCTACATGCAGAAGCACAGACAGGAATTAGCATCAGGGTATCCCACGCCATTCAGCACTGGCAGCCTGCTACTTCTCACAGCTGCAAAGAGCTTTGCTTAGGTAAACGATGAAAAGCAAGTCAAAGCCGAAACCAGACCACAGAGTCCATACAAAATATGGAAAAGCAACTGTTTTTCGCTATGGTCAGGCCTGGCTGTGAAAGAATTTCAAGCAGCAATGACCTATTTCAGCATTTTATTCTTTCCAAGCCCAACAACAGCTGAGAACACAGGACCTGTGTTTATCACTCAAGTGATAAAGATGACGAAACTCTGTATCCAAGTATCACTGGGTTAGTCAACACAGTCCAGACCCGGAGCAGTGTGGTGAGACCCAAGAGCTCATGTTAAACTGTTGTTGGAGCAGGTTACTGTAAAAGTAAAAATCCCTGCGGAATCTAAGCCCAAATCTGCCCACTTTTCAGGGACAGTGCTGCTCTGGGTCCCACCAGTCAGGTACCTGTATACAAAACAGACACACTACCTGGTATTTCATCAAGATCCTTCAGACACTGTTTCGAGTGTAGCAAAGGAAACTGCTCTCCTTACGCTGCCGATGCTTATCTCTGTCCAAACCAAAAACACAGTGTTAAATTTAACTGTTGTTCAAAAGCGTATTTTAGCATCCCAACAGGAAACTGGAATAGGTTTAAAACACGTGTCTTACTACAAACTATTCTAACAGGGAGCAGTTCTCAACCTTTAGTAGCTCAAGTAACATTTTCATTAAAAGTTGAGCGTTCTCACAGATACACATACATGTTCTTCTACTCACAACTACAACTACACAGCCAACTTTAAAAAGTGCAAAAGCAAGGCACATCCAGCAATTGTTTCCATTCAAAATGCCTTTTGTAATCCAAACTTGGGGGGCGGTGCACAACGAGGAGATGGGGTTTCCAAATAAGGATGTTGAGCTAGAGGCCAAATCTGAGAAACACTGAGCATTCCACAGCCTTCTTCATCAGCATCTCCAAAGGACTCCATTCTACTGAAAAACTGGGCATTTGTAGAAGAGCCTAACTTCAGGTTTTGACCATATAGATTACCAGCTTTAGGTATGCTCGAACTGTGAGCTAGGACACTTCATCTGCCATTCTCTATTAGCACATCGAGGCATATTCGGTTTCAAAAGTCTTTGCACTTGTGTATTCGTATAAAAGTCTTTGCATTATTTACTAGACAACCTTGAATGCATATACACAACTGTTGCCTGCCGACCTACAATGAACTTGTAGACATGTTGATTTTATCTGTTTAACAGATTAGGTTTGCACTGACAGATGGACAATGCTACTGTTAAATTAATTAAAAATGAATACCATTAATGTTGGATGAGCATGAAACAAATTACCTTTGAGGTAAGACACTTTTAAATAGGAGGAAAAGAAAAGCAGTTAATGAGGTTTGAAGATAACAGCTCCTAGTACCTTTAAAGATATTTACTTCCAATTTTTCTTTTTTCTTCTGATTTTCCTTTGGCAATGCTTTTACCAGCCTGCACTCCTGTATTATCTAAATTGTTTGTGTTAGCTAACTGCTAGTGTACTTACTCAAATTCATAGGACATAATGGCAAGCCAAATCATTTCAAATGTCCCTTCGTAGAATATAATGTACTGGTCAAGATTTAGAGAACTATTAAAAATACATCCATTCACTCAATTTTCTACCATTAGATTTCTGTTAGCAAAAAATCAAATTAGTATCTCCTTCAGTTTCTCCTAACTGGCATTCTTACAAAGCCCATAGATCACTTCAGTTCTCATTCCCATTCTCTGTACATTTCTGAGGCAGAAGATTTCGGCTTCTGGGTAACATGCAGCTGGTAAATTTTTCTGACATCACTACCCACACAATTTTGTTGAGTGCGCCCATTGAGCCATTGTTTGCAAGCAAGTCTTCAAAATTACTAACTAGGGTAAAAATTCTGCAGCGCCAAGAAGTCAAGCTGAGCTACTCGTTTCTTGGTGTCCACAATTCAATTAGCTGCAACTACCACACCAGCAGCAAACCAGTGTTTCAATTTCTGCTGGCATGTAATTCTATAAGCTCGTTTTAGAGTTTGGATTTAAAACAAGTAACCTCTCCACTGCATAAATCAGATACTGACACTCAGAAGTGTCTTTTCAAAAGAAAGATAAGTGGGGGTGGGGCGAGATCGAATATTTTAAGATCTGTTATTTTACATCTGAATTATAAGATCAATTGCTAGTGCAATTATCAGTTTGCATTTTTATATCCAACAATGGAAGATTAAATATGTGGTAACAGATGAAAACTGTATCTCCACAATGATGCCCAAATATGAGAAATCTGAAACGCACTACAAGCCTCCAATGCAAAGAAACTAAAGAATAAAACTTTCCAGTGGTCATGCTGGGCAAATCAACCCAAAGAAATGAGGACTCAAGTTATTAAAAAGGACGTTCATGGTTTCAGAGGCAGCACTTACACGCATAAGCTTCGGTCGCATGTATAAAGGGCTGTCAGAGGGCAGACACATTTCACTGTTGATGATGATCAACAAACCTGCAATGGATGTAGAGTTCTGTATTTTGGCCCCAGCTGTTAAGACTAGCTCAAATAAAATGTTTCAAGTTCAAGGTGGTAAAACACCTTGTAGTTCACAAGTTGCAAGGGTAAGGTAGAGAATAATAAGCAGAATACGGGTAACAGCATGAAGTGTAGCAGTTTTGATGGCTCAATCCTCGTAACACTTCATGCCTCCGGATGTTCAATGAAATTTAAAGGAACTTTGTAATCAATCTCAATTGTAGGCCCAAGTGACAGACTACCAGTATTTGGTATCACCAGAATATCTACAACACAACCAGCTTTTTATAGGTCCATGTATCATTCTGGTATGCTGTGTTTCTGCTCAAAATGGCCCAATTTCAGCACGTTACTCAGCACAGCATTTAATGAAATACATTTCAAATTACTGAGAGGTTTATTTAACTGCCTTTTCATGCCACTACTTTGCCCTAAAGTTGTATAAAACCCTTCTTTTACATTTCTGCTGCGAGGGCAGGGAAGGGGGAGGAAAGGATAGGTAGGGTTCTCAGCTCAGCTCAGTCTCTGGAATATTTATTTTGCTAACCACTGTTTTTCATTCACTTTCTTTGGCTTACACTGCTGTGTCCCCACCTCTTAGACACAGTCCCAGAGCATTAGCAGTTCTTGGCCCAGCTGTTCACCCAGGCAGTTCGAGGCAAAACGTTGGTACTCTCTCCATGGGACAAGCTTCACTGGTAACACTGTGCAGGGAGGGCACCTAAAATAACTGGCACATAGACTCTTCCTCTGGCCTCTTCAGCTGCTGAACTACTTATGAACTTTGCTGCGTATGACTTGTGCCACGCTTTGAAAAAGCAAGAGAGAAGCTGTTAAACAATCACTATGGACATAAAAGAGTCATCCAGCATCCCTACTGAACACAGATTAACAAAACCTGTTTGCACTCCAGTTGTCACAACAGAATTTAGATCAGTGACTCGGTTTCAAAGGTGAACTTGAACAACAGATATGAGCAGGTGAAAGGCGTGATGATGAGGTCACCGTCCTATTTCACCACAGAGCAGCCCCTACATACACAGCAATACAGTTCACGTCCTTCAGTTACATCTGGACTGAGTCTTGCCTCCAAGAAACAGTGATATTTGAACCTCCATCACTAGTTTGTTCTTTGACCTCTGATCTAAGTCTTCCAACAAGAATATTGATAGTTGTGGTGGAACCATGGTTATCTGACATTTTGTTTGTATTTTTAGATGGCACAAAGACATAGGGGCAGATTCACCAAGGGACAGAGGTGATACAACTCTGCAGCACCTAACTTCCAGGCACATGGCCTCCCCACATAATGCACATAGCACCAGTCTCCAGGACTTGCCACCTGGTCATAGCAGTCACCTCTCACCAAAAGGTGCCTGTGTGCAGAAGAGGCACACCTAGATAGGAACAAAACCTGCATCAGATGTGACCTGAGGTGCACAGATGCGAGAACATGCTGGTAGTTTTCCTGTTAAATCAGTTAATTCACTTACACTCTTGATGATTTAATGTCTTCCAGGTAGTCACAGCAAAAGAGTATAACTAAAAAGGAAAAAAATTCCAAAAGATGTAATTCAGTTGTCAAAAAAAACAACCAACTTTGCTGGATGCTGAGATGCACTAGAAGCCAGACAGGCAGTATCAATGCCAGCAGAGATCAATACTCCCACAAAGCAGTGTTATGCTATGCCTGGAAAGCAGAGGGAGCAGTAATAGATATCTTAACAAAAAAAAACCAACACCCAACTCTCTTCAAGAATAACTCCGAGAGTAGTAGCAACAATTGTTCCATACGTACAAGTAATTACTGTCAGGGCTCCATCTGGATCAAAAGTTTGGCGACTGTTTTACTAGCAGAAGAATCTCCAAGTTAAAACTGAATGTTATGAGCCAGTACCTCCCTGTAATTCTCCTTTCTTCTTCCAGTACAACCACGGCACTTGTCTAAGGATTTTGTATTTCTTGTTCTTATCCTGCAGGAGAATTTTGATTCACCCAAGAAATTCTAATTCAGAGGTATAAGGAATATTATTTTCACCACCAACAATCCCACTTTTCATTTTCAAACTATTCTGTGGCAACCTTTTTGCATTCCAAATACATATAAATAAAATAAGATAAAAAGAAAAGGAAACAAACATGTAATCTAGGTTTCCCTCTCTCAGGTCCTGATGAAAAGAACAGAAGAAAGCCCTGCACAGCTATAAAGCCAGGGTTTTCAAGTGAAAACACAGAGATTGAGGTTCAAGCTTGTTCTGTCCAATTTCCTGCCTTTTATAAAGTTCTTATTAGTGCACAAATGAGATAATGCAGGAGTTAATTAACTGTACTTTCTCACCATTGCTTACCTTGCAATAACTCATCTACACAGAAATGTCCTCAAAGCAGAGACTCGAAACCCAGTTTCCCTCAGTCCACAAGAATACCCTGATCAAACTAGTCTTTTCTTAGATGACACCTTTCCCAGCATCCACTGCTAGAATTGCCCCTCATTACTCCCTGGCAGAGAGGGAAGATAAGAAAGCTCTACTGATGAGCTCAAACATCCATTTCGTCCTCTTCCTCCAGCACTGTCCATCCATGTACCTCTAAGTAGAGAATCTAAGAACAGGGAACACTGATTTCCCTTGTAATACTTTTCCACCCTCCAGCAACTCACGGCTCCTCTGGAGACAAAGAAATACCAGGTAGACCAGTTCCATTATGAAATCCCTTAAACTACATTAAAATAAAAATAAAGGCAATAAAAATCACTGTCCAAAAATTAAGTTTTCAAGTTTGAACAGACCTTTATCATACTGCAGTTGTAAGGTACTTATTTATTCCTCCTTCTGCAGTAAAACCATCTTCAGGACCAGAACTACAATAACCCTGGCACAACCTGGAAGCTGTGCACCACGCAGCCAAAGGAACAGGCCACAGCTATCGATAGAGTTTAAACAGCACATGGAAAGTGACCATTTTGCTTTTATGTTTCTACTCTCAGCACAGGTCTTCTTGTTCGGAGTGGAAGGTTTCAAATAAGTATGTCAATACTGACCAAGAGATGTTGGTTTTAATACAATTATTATTATTTGTTGCTGCCTTTTTTTTTTTTTAAATTGTTTTTTCTTCCTTGAAATTAACTTAGGAACAGCTGGTGGCATAATTACATTTCAGGTTAGGACTCTTGATTTTGAAACACAGGGACAAGCCAAATAATAAATATGGTAAAAATAAACAATAGTACAGTTCCACCTGTAAAGACTTTTCTTTATCATATTTGCAAGCTCAAACTGTAACTCAAGTTTCATCTTCACCCTGTAATACTAGTAACTCATCAACCACTTCCGCCTCTCTGCTTGGCCAGCTCCCTCACACGGCTCCTGATGTCTCACACCACAGTCACTCCTTTCTCCATCCGAGTCCTACGACATCACTGTACTCATTTAAGTGAGTATTGCACTGAAGACAAGCCCATTGCAAGAACATTAGATGATTAATACTTTTACAATCTATTGTGCAAAGAGTTAAAGATTAATACTGCTTTT
>NW_010340485.1:27072-31848 GCF_000700745.2 Antrostomus carolinensis
TACGTACAGGGTCAGCTACAAATCCAAAATTCCTAGTGTATCACTCAGCGAAATGCAAAGTTATTATCACAAGACATGTGAACATTACTTATGTCCTAAGAGATCAACTGCAAGTGACCAAAAGTAAACACCCACACAAAGGTTTCATTTTAAAGCAGAATTGATAACTAATTAACTTAAAACTGTTTAATTAGAAAGGTGAGCAAAGTCACTGCCTATTTTTGATGAACCATGACTGATTCTTCCTACGTATTAAGGATACTATATTGATACTATCAACATTGTTTTTCCTTATGCACCTCAACAACTCTTTCTTCATCCCTCTGGCATTGTATTCACTGAAATCATACCCCATTTCTGGTTAATTTACAATTAAATCAAACAGGAAATAATGAACATGTCTGTCTGTTATAGACCCTTCAGCGCCTGAGGAGTATGAGCTGGAGCTAAAATCAATCACCAAGGTTGGAGCTTTTCAGGACCCAATTCTGCTCTGTGTGAGCATCACTTGTACACTTGTACAAAAGGTTAATTTAAGAGGAGACCACACCGCCCAGCAAACACCAGCCCCAAGAAGAAGTCAGGATTTGGATGGTAGAGGGACAACTCTAAGATGATATGGGTGGGGGCCCAGGCAGTGTTGTTCACTTGGTTTTCAACTGCCTGCTCAGTTCCTGTGCAGGTCAATATCTATGAATCACATTCTGAGATGTCAGGTAGAACCTGGTTAGTAATCAATACAATACAGGAATACAGTATGCCTGAAAAGGACTGAGCAGTCTTGTGTTTACTCCTCATACAAAAAAATCACCCTGTTCTCATTTCACAGGCTGGTTTGCTAACTATAACCGTATCCTCCAATGATGAAAGTTGATGAGGCTTTTCCAGTAAAATAGGAATAATCTGGATTATCTTCTGTTCTGATCAGAGAATTACCCAAGAACTTGAAACATTTGGTTATTTACGTGGCACAAACAATCTTATCCAAGGACATGTATTCTTCTAGAAGGAAATAACCAACCTCAAAACATAAGTGGGAAAAAATGCAGTGTCAGCATCATATTGTTTCCTGAACTGTTCTATATTAGGTACTGCACTATTTTCATCTAGGATACACCTAAATTGTGTAATTACCACAACACCTCACCTAAAAATGGAAAGACGCCCACCCAAGGTCTATTGCTGTTCCAAGATGAAGGGAAGAAAAGGGCAAACATATTCTTCCAACAGCACTACCATATTCAAAGTTTTTTCAGGTCTTACCATAAATATAACACCTGAAACAAACTATGAGTATTCAGACTAAACCCTGGAAGCAAGTGTGAGCAGCTGAAGAAAAGCTGTATTCACTGGTGTTAAAAATTGTAGTGAGAAGGAGAAGAAAGACTAAAATAATAGTGAAAATACTACAAGGCCATTTTCTCAGAGTGATCCATTACAAGGAATTAGGTAAAAAACCTCCCTGTGACCCTTGGGCTGAACTGACCAAGGTATCACTCACCCCTCTGCACCTGTACAGCCACCAGCCCCAAGACTAGTGCTCACAGACACACCATGATACAGGGAATACAAACAGAAACTGCTGAAACAGTCTCATTTACAGTACTGCACTGGAGACAAATCAACCTATCTCAGAAGTGTATGGAAATTTCAAAGGCTCTGAGACAACAAAATTAGATTTTTCTAGCATGCAAGTCTGCCTCACATTACTCTATTGTTGCATGAGTTGAACAATAAAAACACTACTGTGCTGCCAAACCTGAAGACCATACATTAGAGAAAGCCAAAGTTTTAGCAAAATAATTTTGTGGGAGGCTGAGGGATTATGAAACAACTCCAGTTTTGAGATCTTCCCAACAGTACAAGAAAAAAAACAACAAAAAACAAACAAACCACATTTCATGAATAAGTTAGATTTTCAATTGTCTTTAAAATAGATTGCTCAATGTATAGAACATACATAAATGGATTATGTATGTAGATCATTTATTGTGAACAAAAACACATGTCACTTATAAACAAGGAAGAGCAGCTAAAAAGATGCTTTTATTATAAAAAGTCCTGTCTCCCTGTTATTGCAACTTGTGCTCCAGAAATCCCATTTGCATGGCTTCCATGGTAACTCTGCAGTACTGCTCAATTTTACAAATAATGATCCAGCCACAAAAGAGCAGCCACTCGAGGCTTATTCTAAGGCCAGTCTCAAAAGCCATGAAGGAAAAGAAAAGAAAGGGAAAAAAAAATCAAAAAACCAACAACAATAACAAAAAAACCCAACCAACAAAGTCCAGAACCAGACAACTTTATGTTGTTCATCATCATCAGTAAAAACCATAAGGCTCCTTCAAACCAGAACAGGCTTACAGAGCTGAAAATCCTCTTCCCATGGTCAATACACAAAAATACTGTGTGTCCTGCTAAGGTCCTGAGCCATCTGCCACACATCCAAGAGCAGCAGCAGCAGAAGAGTCGTATCATGTAAGAGGCAGGACCTCAGTCTTTGGCTGCTCAGACACAAACTCTCCCGTAATGAAGGCTGTAAATGGGTCTCAGGGTTTGGAACGGGCTTTTAAAGACTGGTAGTGACTGGAAGAACCCTGTGCAACTTCCACGATCCTTCCTTTATGGCATGCAGAAAGGTGAAAAGGCTTTTGGCCACAGGTAAACTACAAGGAAAGTTACACTTCTGCTGCCTTTTATGTCTCCCCATTTAAAATACATAATTGTTTTAAATGGCCTCTTGGCTGCATGTTGGGTTCAAACTTTGGTCATTATGCTCAGGTAATGAATCAAAATGTGTTTTTGTGTAATTATTTCTTTTGTAAAGACTACACTACCACAGAAAGCCCTTCTGGCCCTAACACAAACACTGCTTGCCTTTTTTTTCCATAGAGGTGTTCCATCTTTGACAGTTTTCAATGCAGGATCACCTTAATTAAGAAGTATGATTCAAAAGCAAGGTCACTTGAATTTACTGAAAGCACCCCATCATTTAACGACACTAAGTTAAGGGAGCAGCACTATTCACTATACTAAATCACTTTCCAGCCTTTTGACTAAATTTAGCATAGATTTATAATTCTTCTGTTAACAAAAACATAGCCAAGACTCCCAAGACGCTGTTCCAAACAGTAACGAGTAATCATTTATGCTCCTCCAACAGTTAGCCTTCAAGTGTTTGCTTAAGAGAAATTCTATAGGAAGTTTTAGGTATTATTAATCTGAACTGAGAAAAACAACACTCAAAAAGGAGTCCAACCAGCAGTTTATGGGGAAAACACCTGCCAAAGGACTGTCATCATCTCACGGTGTCCCTGTTAATATTTCTCAGGTCTGGCCAGGAGAAAAACAGGCTAGTTACCAGCGTGCTGAGGTGCTCAGTGAAATGTAATGCTTTTGGGACATCTCTATAATAAAACTATCCAAAATTGGAAAAATATTCCCAAACAACAGCGTTGGTAACAGCCAAAAAGTTTTTATATACTGAAAGGTTCTGGTCACTATTAAAGTAGGCCAGACTCAAAATGAGATACAGTTTTAAAATGTTGTTAATTAGTAATTTCTTAATCTCTGGAGGTTTTCATACAGTTTCAAACTGCCTCTTTAAATACTGTTAAAGTACACTTGCCTTACAAAAGAACAGTCCTGCATATTTTAAAAACCTTAGTTCTGTCAGCTGGTCTCCCTAAGATGCTCAGAGTTCAGTGTGGCACACAAGCAGGTGCTGACTGCTACCCAGAAGCATTTATAGACAGTCGAGTGATTTCAAACCTGTAACCACAGGTGGGATGTGCGTGCACCGAGGACAAAGAGAACCCAACATACAGAGCCAATTAAAAAAGCCCTGCAGCATCTGAATTTATAGGTTACATACAGTGAGGACTATCACTGAGGCCCTACAAAATGGCTCCAGAAAGGCAGCCTCACTGGAACCTGCACTACCAGAGAGTATCCGTGCTCCATAAATGTCTGATTTGAGCCCTAACTACATGACTGCCCTTTGGACACTAAATGATTAAACCTGTGGAGTATGAATTACTCTCAACAGCCACTGAATTCAGCTGACAACAAAAGGATTTTAGCAGACTGGTTTAATTAGACGCCTTTACAACAAGCTTTATACTGCTGAAGCCAAGTAATCTGAATTCCATCCCAAGTCTTTCATCTTGGGTCAGCAGTCTGGCTAAAGTAAACCCATCCACAGCCCAAGGAAAGAGAAAAAAAAGGAGAAGACACCAATTACTCTTCTAGTGGAGATATCACGAAAATATACGGAGATTTTTAATTTTAAAACTAAATTTACATTTACACTGTAGGCTATTTCCTTGCATTTCTCCACTGCATTCAATAACAAGGCACTGAAGACAGTAAATCTTGATTTCCATAGACCTTCCTTTCTTTTTTTTACATATTGGCAATCCACACTTGGACAGAAAAAAAAAAATGTAGAAGAAAAGCAAAAGTGATTAACCACTCAAAAAACATTGTCCTTGAGGAAAAACTTGCTTGGGGCAAAATAAGCAAGTCTTCAAAAGGCTAGTTGGGAAATGGGTTCAAAGCCTGAACCAAGGAGGCTGCAAGAATGTAAAGAAGTTTGATTTCTAGGAAGGCAATGCTAGAAAACATCAGGTAGTGCAGAAAAGCAACCAATTCTGCTGCGAATTTCTGAACTCGTGATTAGCAGAGCCAGTGCTGAGCGTAAAACGAAGCCACATGAGCAGGACCTGCAGGTCTGTACAACAGCCAGAAAGGAGAGAAGGGAGGGAGGGAAGCAGC
>NW_010340485.1:31882-35185 GCF_000700745.2 Antrostomus carolinensis
TTTGACCCTCTACGTCTGATCCCAAGCTCAAATACAGTTCTGACGTCCAAGGTGTCACTCTATCTCCAATTAATCAAAGGAGAGTCCTGTTTAAGTAGCCCCTTCTCAGGAATCCCATGGCCTGGCTTGGAATTTGATCTCTGTCATAGCTGTCAACAGATCCACTTCTTGCTTCTCCTTTGCTTTTGTTTTTATCAAAGGCAGCTCAGTAAGCCTGGAATGAAACATGCAGGGACAAAGCAGAGGGACACTGGGGCTTTTTAAGCTGGAACAAAGCATTGGTTTTTTGCTTTTTTGCTACGATAAGTAGTGACTCGCTCAGGCAGGTGCTGAAGACAGAAATGCTAAAGGCATGTTAAAAGCTCTTAAGTTACAACTTAAGACCATGGATATTCTTAAAAACTGAGGGAACACAAAGCTTATTAAACCTGATGGTCAAAATAAGTACTGACCAAGCTCTATTTCATGAAGCCTAGTGTTTTCTAATCTTGGATTTTTTAGTTGTTTACCAATCCATCAACAAACCTTCCCACAGTACCGCCACGAGCAAGAAAAGGATCTGATCTTTAAACAAATTGCCTGGAGAGACCAGTTTGATAAGCAGTGAAGAAATAATTAAGCCATTCAGAAATCAATTTATTCTCAGGCTGAAATGTATTGCAGTAATTATCTTAAATATGGGGTGAAGTCCACACAAAATCATTGAGCCAGACTTTAACGTAACACTTTATTTCAGCAAAGTATGAGAAAGCTGACAGCATTATCATCTCCACGTAAGAGATTAAGAGTGAGACTGACATATCTTTTTCAGTGACTTTTGATCAAAACATGCCTAATTGTGTAGAGGGAGGTCTCCACTCCCTGATAGCTATAGCTTTGAAAAAACATCTTTAGGAAATCAATGCCCAGCCTTTTCAACACACACCTAACCTTTGTCCTGTCATTCACTGCCGTGCATCTTAGATAAACACCACTGCTTTCCTCACAGGATACGCCCATCATGTGCAAACTCCTAAAACAAAACCTTCACAGCCTGAAGTTATGAGAAATTATTTGAATTTTTTTTCTGTACCAGAAAAGCAGGAACTCCCCCACTTTTCCTCAAATAATCTTCTACCCAAAATATCTCAGGCTGATCTAAATATGTACACCATGCAGATCACCACAGCACTTTGTGGTCTAATCCTGAAAAACACCGAGGGCTTCCTGTAAGGGCCAAGTACCCTCAACTCCTTCCCACTCACAAGGGAATTTGAAAGACAAATTTTGCAGCTTAAACTGAGAACTGAGGGCTAAAAATTAACCCTACAATAAATAAAATAATTCTAAAAATCTGCAGGTTGCTCACATCCTTACTCCAACTATGCAGCTGCACAAGTCAAGCAGGTGTACAAGAGGGATGGGACTGGATGGGGACAGCGGGAGATAAGCCTGTTGTTTCCAGTACAGATTAAGTCAGATTTAAACAGAACCATGAAATACCATCCCCATGAACTTTTACAGTTCTCGAGTCCAGGTAATGTGTGAGAGAAACCCAGCAGTGGTAGGAGCCTTAGCTGTAAATATTCAGCTCAGTACCAGTTAACTCTCCTTTTGATGTTTTTGGTTATTTTTATTTCTCTCTTGAATCAGAATCATCACAACAGGACAAAATAATATGGAAAAGGAAGAAGAAGGCAGCACTAATCCTAGAAACAATATATTTGGGTCTGGTTATGATCAACTACTGAAATGAATAAATGAGATAAAATTCACCCTTCTGTCTCCAAACTCATCATTGTCCCAATGTGCATCTGGGAGAGGAGTCCTCCTAGTTAAATGCCCGAGCAACATCAGAACACCAGTTGAGAGAAAAAGTAAAAGCAAATGGAGCTGCCTCTTGCAGTTCATTCTAGCTAACACTACGGAGGGAGTTTGGTTGTTGGGATTTTCTTTCTTTCCTTTTTTTTTTGTCAGTGGAAAAAAAAAAAAAGAGATGGCTGTGAGTAAGGTTAGAGTTAGTCTCTCAATTTGAATCTACTTCCTAAATCTTTTGACTAATAAACCTTTCACCTTGCATATCTCTCACAACAGCTCACAAAGCAGAAAGCTGAGAACGACAAAAATGAGAATTATACAACAGGACTAACCCACTTCCTCTCTCCTCACATCTCTCACTTGCAAGCATACGCTTATCCAAACATACATTCAACTGGCAACCCGTCTTGTTTTCTTAGTTGTCCACAGAGGAGAACATAATCCCACACTTTCACACAGATTATAACTGAATTAGAATATTTCAGTTCCCTCTTCCAATGCCGTATTTTTATTTGCAACAGTTTCATTCATTTTCCTTACAGAAACACTTTCTGTTTTGTAAAAAACAAAGGAAAGGATTGACTGAAGAATTTCTAACCAGCTCTTACCTGAGAAAAAGCTTAACAGCTTCTCCAGCCTCACTCTGCTCTGCTATTTTTTTCAGAGGTTGGTTTTGCTTTTGTTTTTTCATTATTTGATCACTGTTATAAGGTGATTAAGCATGAAGAAACTGTCTCTGTTTTACAGATGGCAAATTCAACGTATTAAAAGTTTATGTTAAGTAATTTTTATAGCAAAGAACTCCTCGGATCTTGTGGCTGTCCCCTCTCCCATTTTCCCCATTCACCTTGCAGAATGCTAATGCACGTGTAGTCTCATTATTCTCCTCTCAAGAAGGCACAATGCATATTGCACAAGGAGGTCCTGAAGTCAAAAATACCTCTTCTATGGTATTTGCCATGGTGAAACTGTGAGCCCCTGGTACAGCTGTCTGAAAGTATCCCACCAGAAATCAGTCTCTCCCTGTTCCTGATCTCTTAAAGGATACCTGGTACAGTAACATCAACCCACTGGGAAACAGAGAGTTAAATTCTGTTAAAACAGGGCATTCCCCTCCTTAAAGCTGATTAACATGCTGAAAACCCAAAGCCAAGACACTGGGAATGGGAAGTAGAATTACCGAATGTGCGTCACTGATTCTAGGTTCCCCTTTTCTCCTGTTGCTGAATTACTGTAGCTCTCATGTTCTCAGGGCACAAACTTGAGTAACAGCAAGAAAGCCATTCTCCAAATCCACTGAGCTGAAGAACTGCCATCTTTTTTGGTGGAATTTCACTAATCAGCGAGTACAACAAAAAGAAAAAAGGCTCCTGTGGCAGTAAGGAAAAACATACTCTGCAGTATTTTAATAAGTTAAACCATTATAACTTCCTGGGCAGAAACGTCAAGAGGTTTTGTTTGCTTAAAAGGAAACAGTTAAAGTAGCTGTTACAGTATTTGCAGTGA
>NW_010340485.1:35217-62274 GCF_000700745.2 Antrostomus carolinensis
GACTAGAGTGTGATTTAGCAATAGTCACGTTGACCCTGTACAGTGTATCATGGGACCATACAGCTTCAAAGCACTCAGCAAATATTAACCTGGTTATTCCTGAGGACACAGAATTTTTATTTCTATTTTTCAGGTGAGGAAACCAAGACTGAAAGAGAAATGGTACCACACTGAAGCATCAAAAGATGGTAAGAGAGAACTAGTTCTGGGAAATCACGGTGCTCTCGCTGATGAAGCATCTGTTCAGTAACAGAAATGTCATATTTTGATTGCAGCACAGCAACTTGCTTAAACCAGCCACGGTATTTCAGTGGTACTCACATTGTGCATGGCTTGTGCAAACCAATACTAAAGGTCAGTGTATTTAACAGCTACATAAATTTAACGTTGTTTATTGAATGCTACTGGCCCAATGCAGTAAAAACCACACAAATAAGGACACAAGGATTTGCTCACGATGGCTACAAGCACAGCAAAACCATGTTTAGGGTGAAAGACAATGAATACCCTCCATTCCTGAAATAATACAGTGCCGTTCCGTGTCTGCAATTCTAGTCAGAGCAAGTTTCCCACGTGCAGTAAAATTCTTCCTGAGGAAAAAAAAAAGAAAATGGCTTTGGAAGGTTCCAGTCCCAGTGTTTATCATTCCTCTGCTGCTGTTTGAAAGATCCAGACAAACAGAACAAAAATCAGACTGACTGAAATGGAGAAAACATCACTCCTGACATCACGCTCATCAAAGCAACTTTTCCAATCAGAATTACTCTCTTAGCCTTCAATCCCTGCAGCAGTCTCTCCTAACTAAGTCATTTCAGGTAAACCTCAACTTGCTTTCTTACTCTCCCTTCAGCATTGGGAAGGTACACTATTAATTTCCCCTTAGCTGTTACGAGGGGGTTTCCAATTCATTCCACAAGGGACAGAAATGCAGATTTACCAGTACAACTCTTTACAAAACAGTCAACAACAACGCTAATGAAATGGAAGAAACACTTGTCTGGTTCTATACGGAAATTAATAACAACATATTCGTCAGGCAAGCTGAAAGCTTGCTTCCTAAAATTCATCTCTGACCTCCAGAGATAAAGAAACAATGAACAAGCAGCAACAAAAAAGTTATTCAATGTAGGAAGTGACAAGTGAGGTGTTTTAGCCATACCGGGGATAGCGATACTGACTGATGCTGACCTATTTTCCCGGCCTTTATTATACATTTATACATATGACTAGGAAAACAGATTAATAACGCCACATAAGACACAGACAGAGGATGAGAAAATATCTTCACCACCACAGAACAAGTCACCCATGACTAAGAAATATCCTTTTATTTGAAATTCTTTGTTCAATGAAACTGGAAAGAGAAAAGGCTGAATGAGGCACTTCAGCTGAACACTGAACCTTATTTTCCAGTAGCACATAGTGAAACACTTTATTTCATGTTTGTAAAAGGATTTGAAGATATAAACCTGTCACCAAGTATTAGAAACATCATTTCTCAAAAAAAACCTTCACGATGAGGGGCTTGGAACAATTCAGTAAATTTTTTTTAGCATTTCCAGGAGGGAGTATTCTTTTAAGAATAGCTCATCAGCTTTTTTTTTTTGTTTTTTTTTTAAAAATATATATATACCTTTATACAACTCAAACACAATTCTCAAACACAATTTGACTTGAAAAACCTTAATCACGAAATGTATCTAATAACAACAGCTGACTTGCCATGTTAAGAGAAGGTTGTAACAGGATTAGAAATACCTGTATACAAGACAATCTTTTTTTTCAATACTCATTCAGTTCAGTTGTTTAACTTGGACTTCTGAAGTTCTTCCTCCACCCCTCGCTCTGACAAAGACTTTGGATTTTGTCCTGGACAAGAGTATACAGCTCCACTTCCCTGCCAAAGATACACAGGTCATACTGCCCTACTGCCCAAAGTCTACCATGAGAAACCACATGGTGATTTATCAGATGCACTGGGGTCACAGGCCACAATGGGCACCTTAAGAAGTGGCAGAACTTCACCAGACAATCTTAGTGAGTACTAATAAACGCCCCTTTGTATGACACCACACCAACCAGCAGTTCGCCCCTTGACATGTACTATATACAAAACCTCCAAAATATTTCAGAAATATTCTTCCTTGTAAATTACACTTCCCAACAGAAAAACAAAACACTCTCCAACAATAACAACTGTTAGAAATCATGTTCTTTAGTGTATACGTTACTTACACACTAAGTAAAAGTCTTCTTCAGAACTAAAGTCTCAAGATTTAATCCAAAGGCCAGTGTAGCCAATTCAAACATCCTCCAATTTAATTAGGCTTTGAAATAGGCTTCTCCACTGCAGTTGTGCGTGGCTGTACACAGGACCAAGGCATAAGGATCCTGTAAGCATTTACCATCACAAATAGCTCTGTCATGATGAAATGAGTGTTTGCCAAATCACTTCCTAGCGCACGTCTACCTGGCTTGATAGCTTCTTGGCTCCAACTCTGCACATTGCAGAGCACTCAATTTCCAACAGGATTTCAGAGTATGCAGTATTTTGCAGTATCAAGACCTATGAGTCCTAGCTGTTGATTCCTCAGGATCTTAAATTCATTTTTAGCGTGCTTGACACCTACAGCTTCATTTCCACTTGGAAAGTCCAAAATTAGCACACACCTCCACCAAGCTGATTTTCTAAATGTGTACCCCAAATAAAAACAAACAAAATACAAACATGAGAATTCAAATCAAATAAAACTATTTTCTCATCATTTCAGAAGAGTCTTTTGCCTCCAGTACAAACTCATTGCCTTAATATTTTCACTTTACATTTCTATAATTCAAAACATTCTGCCTTTTTTGGCAGGCTTTACAAATGCAATTCGGGAAGCCATCAGTCACGTATACAGACTGGGGCTTCCTAGTGGGTAGCCATTCTTACTTGTGTTATTTGAATTCCCTTCCATTGACCCGAACATCAGCAAAATGATACTAAAGCAATTTTACAAATGTAAAATTGTAAGGGGAATCCTCCAAAATTCATGGGCTTTTTCGTATACACCTACTGCAAGCCATTCACACGGCTGTAGCACAGCTTTTTAAACACTGAAGCAAATTCTCTTTATATTTTGCAGGCAAATTGGCCACATTAAGTACAGTTAAAATGAACTAATTTGTGAAAACTGCTGCCAGCATATGGTGGAGGCTTTCTGTTTGCACGTTAACAGTTGCCACAAAAATCTCCACAGAGTAAATTAGATTAACGTGCATCAGGTTGACAGTTTAGATCTACAGTTTCTCAAAAAAAAAAAAAAATTAAAAAATTAAAAAATTCACTTCTATTATGAATTTTGCACTCAAAGCCTAAAGCAGACTTGTTCTTATCCTGTCGGTGACCCCCACGTACCGTGGCAGTGGCTCTGCAGGCAGAGGTAGGCTAACAGGGTATCAGTGTTACAGTTTACTATCACCGAGATGACTACATGTGTAAGAAGCACATTCTTCCCATCACTGCACTTACTCCATAAGGAAACCAGAAAGGGCACCAGGCCAAAGTCTGGTAGTTAAGCAGACACACTATCAGGTTTCCCACATTCAAAAATCTTGCTGCCAGGGAAGCATGAAAACTGCTTCCTACAGCCTGGGCGGCAGAAGGAAAATTAAGCGGAACCTAGGCAAGGCCATTATTCTGCTGATCCACACAGGGCTTTTAAGATTTTTATCTAGCTGAAGTCCAGCTCTCAAAACACAGGAGCTTCCTCTTATCACCCAGCAGCTCTTTCATTTTCAGCCTCAGTTCTTTTATCATTTTCCCCTGACAGAGCTTTATCTCCAACCATCCCTTTTTCAAAGCCCATCAGATCTCCTGAGCAGTTTTTATCCATCTGCAAACACACGCACGAAGGTTGTGCCCACTACAGCCTTTCTCCCAACATCTCTGCTAAGCTGTTTCCAGCAAGAAGCTTTGAGTAGCACTGAAGGAAAGAAAAACTCCTGCAACTCTACTATATACCTCCTGCTCTGGTAGGCTGATTCCCAGTTCATCCAGGGCAGAGCACAAAATCCACCTTTACCTTCATGTCCCTCCTGATGTGACAAAGAAGGGAACCTATTTTCACATATCCAGGTGATTTCTGATGTGGGCTATGTCACGCAGATCACAGTGTTTAAGCTGAGGGTGCTACAACAATTTATCAGCAGCAGAAGACTGGACTGAGTCAGGAATCAGTTTCCTAATCCCACGCCAACAAGCTCGGTAGGTCAGCACTGATGGAAAGGTCACTCTTCAAAACAACCAGGTCCAGCCCCTGTGCAAGGAGCCAACAGATAGAGCAGAGAGGCTCTGACATGAAGTTCAGATGAGGTCTACACTCGGGGGGAAAAATCCCTGCACAGTGCACAAGCAAGGGAAGCTTAGGGTGACTGGTCAGTCCATGCCTGATGTTCCACACAGAAAACAAAACAATCCTGAATGTCCAAGATATGAGCACCAAACACAGCATCTCACAGGAAACATACAGCCGTGTGTATACAAGAGCTCTGCTAAATAATGAAAGAATTACAAGACATACCAGGGCTGAAATTTTTCCTTTTTTATGGCATTTCTCTGTAGAAGAACTCATTTACTGCTGTCCCCAGTATTCACTGTTGCATAATAACTTCGTAATTGCATGTCCAACTGCGACCACGTAGCATGTGAACGTGCCGGTGAACATTTAGCTCAAATTAGAGAATTCATAACGAAAATCATTAATTATTTTTATGCACGTGGCTGTTTTGGCTACTTCTGAAAGGTAAATTTTGTGCTCTCTGGCCCCATGGCAGGATGTGTTAGTTACTCATTTCATGTTTATACAGAATCCAGCCAGAAAGAGACACACTGGCTTGAAGACCAGAGGGAACAAAACTGATTAATAAAAATAAAGTAATCCTGCTGGCCCAGATAATACGTAATACAATCAGGCAAGTAAACCTTCCTCGCTGTGCTTCTATTAAACAGGGTCACTGCTGCTCCCTCACTAAAAAAGGAGCTTTCTTTTACTCTATAGAAAAGCTTTATATTAGTATTCCCTGAGTGGGCAAATATGCATATACATATTTGTAATGGGAATTGTAGTGGGAATCCCAAAACCATGAATTGAAGCCGACACAGAGCCTGCTGGAAACTCTCCTTCCCCAACACAAGCCAGGACTGTCCAAAATGCCTCCAGACTCCTGCATCCTGCCACTGGCTGTACCAAGGACCATCAGCTACACCAAAACACCTGGTAGATCACACACACACAGGGCAGAGCTCGCCAAGCCAAAGGAAAGCTTCACATCAATTTCTGTGGAAGCTGGGTCTAACAAAGGGTTGGACAACAGATAAGATTTAATTAAACTTATCTGAATTTGGCCAATCAGAAGATGAAAGTTAAGAATTAAACTAAGAGATCTCAAACCTGCTGATGTTCTGCCAAGAATTTGTGTCACATACTGTTAAGTCTCCATCAGTTCAGCAACTAAGCTGCTAAAAATAACATCACCTTCCCAATATTTTTTCCCCACACAAGCTGCACTGTGTCACTAGAATGTTAACAATAAGTGGCCTACTCAGTCACAGTTTATTTGCACGCTAGGCCAACTTCAATGAGTGCTTAAACACAACGGAGACAAGTGATGTTTTGAGGGTTACAGGGTATTTCCTATCAATAATTTCTAAGACATCTAGGCAGAAACATTTGCAGAAGAGCACTACAGAACATTTCCTTTGGTTGCTATCTAATTGTTGATACGACTTACGCCTCCAAATAAATCCTTTTCCAGTGTGGTCCTAACATGCATCCTGACCCAACAACAGGAATCACGATGAAGAATCACGGCGCTAGCAAACGTCACGGGTGTTTTAAAAGGCACCGGGTCCCAAGTAACGCAGTTGCTTCAGCTGCACGGATGTCGCACAAGCCTCTGTTTAAATACTGCAAAGTGGTAATCTCCTGCTTTTGCTACTTTGAAACTGAGGAGGCAAAGGAAAATATTTGAATGTGCAGTCCTGAGGTCAGAGCTAAAGTTTGATTTGGGTTGGTTTGGATTAAGGAGAAACGTCCAAGAACAACTCACTGATTTACTTTATTTCAGGACTTGGCACACAGCTTGGACCAAGTTCAAAATCCAACGACACTGCGCCAGAAAACGCTACAGAAAGAGCAGAGATAGGAGACATCTGGACTCTGTTAGGAACTTAGAGCCATAAAGTCCTTTAAAAATATTCTCTGCTCATGTTGAGACTTCTCTTGTTTTTGTTTCAAACAATTCAAATGTTAAAACTGTGTTTCAAATTAAAAGTAAAAAAACCCCAAAATCAATAAAAACCCAAAGCCTCTCCTCCCCCAAGAGAAGCAATCTAAGCCAATTACAAAAGTAAAAACAAGATGATTTTAACGATCTCAGATGAAGAGTGAACACTCCTACAGTGAAAGTGGTAATTTCCAATAGCACTGCATCAATGCTCCTACAGTGAAAGTGCGAATTTTCAATATTATTGCATCACTGCAAACTTCTCACACAAGCAGGTCAGCAAATGTGTCCTATAAAAACATGGTCTCTCTGATCATTGAGTATTCCTGCTTTGACACACTGTTTTAAACTATCAAGGGTACACTGACAACAGTGGCATTACCCAAAAAACTTATTTCTGTCTAGAATACTGTGGTCTGGGTTCTAGGATATAACAAACAAAAGTTAAATGGTCATTTAGTTGTTTACATCTTAATTCCATGCATTTGGCAGCAGTCACACTGATCACTTCATAGTTCCTTAAATACAATGTAATCAGTTTTGGGTTCCCTTTCCGGGAAGGTCTTTACAAAAATGAGTGAAGATGATGAATTTGGGAAAAGAAAAAGCTATTGTCAATTCTTAGGATTTATTACAAAACTAGAAGAAATATGGAATGAGTTATTGGGACAGCTCTGTCAGAAAAGCCAGCAGTTAAATAAATTAATTAGTCTCAAAAATTCCAGCTGGTGATGCCTAATCTATTAACTCTTAAAATAAATACATACAGTAAGAAAACCTACTAAGAGCATCTTTCAAATGGGCTCCCAAGCACTTTGCCCCACGGGCTGTGAGTCACTGGCAGAGGTGGAGGAACACAGGAGCTCCTGGCCCCACAGTCCCTGTTGAGCTGACCAACACCTTGGTGAGAAGCAGGAAACAGTCACTGTAACCCTGGCATTTTACTTATCTCGGGTAAATCAACCATTTTGGTTTTATTCAACACTTTCCTCATCCACAGCTTTCCTAACGGGCTGGAGCTGCACGACAGCTAACGCCAGCGAAGTGCTGAGATCCACAGCCCACGACACGCACGTAGTGTCCTCTCCAGCATGAGACTGCACCTTCACTAACTGTAATGAATGAGTCCCTCTTCCCCATCCAAGGATGAGGTCAGTTGACAGAGCCAAATCTTCAAAAGAATGTTGGGACCTTTTCAGATCCCAAAAAGCACAGGTCAGGCTATCAGAAGAGGAATTTCTTTGCACAGAAACTGTGCTTCCCAAAGTTTGATGCATGTGAAGAATTCATCTTACCCTAAAATAAATATTTTTCATGAAAAGGCAAGGCAATTCTAGCCCAACCTGTCTTCCAACACAAGTTCAAGCAGGACACTTAAGAGCAAGTAACAAGCAAAAACAAAGTTATCAAGAGTCTGTGCAGCTGAATTCAACACTAAGACCAAAGTCAAGGCTCAAATATACAGGTTTGAGTGGAAAGCCCTTAAAGTATTCTCCAACAGAGAAAACTTCTGGTAAGGGTGGATTTAATTTAAAAGATGCTACCTTCCACCCTGCCACTTGCTGGGAACACTTTTTTTTTTTCTTTTTTTTTTTTTTTTAAGCAGCCAATATTTCATTTATTCCATATTCCTGATTATTTATACGAATTAATAGGACAGAGTATCCCATTCTTCCAAGTACATGCCTTGGCACAGCAAGGACTATTCTGCATTCAGCAACATGCATCATTTCCGGTAGTCCAGCTCCAGGAATAGAAAACCAAGGAAAGCAAGACAGCCAGATAAACAAATCATTCGGATACCTGAAAACCCTGGAGATACTGTAGCTATTGTCATTTTACACCTAAGCTCCTTTGAGGCATTCTGACAGTGCCAAATGTAGATGAAAATAAAGAATTAATGGGCTTCTTGGAAGTAAAAAGAATTCACAGAATTATGCTCATAAGCAAACAATCCAGAGACTAAATCCTGCAAAGGACATTTCTGCTCACACTGAACACCGCCCCGCTCAGCACAGTACACTGTGTTTCTTGACTGCACTACATTTGTTCAAGGCTCAGTGACACACCTCACTGAAGATTATTAGTTGTGACGTCTGCAAATTCTTTGGTATTTCATAGGCCTGATGCTGCTTCTACCATTTGTAGTCATTTCCACCAGCAAAATTCAAGTGTAAACTTCTACCAATCCTTTATCACTGAATTTTACATGCAGTGCAGTAGATAAGGCTGTCAGCTCTCAAAGTATTTTATTTCAAAAAAGAGTAACAAGTACTGAAATTACAGAAATATTACCTGCTAAAGACTATATTAGAGCAAGATCTCTGCAGCCAATTAACCTCAGCCAGAACGGTCCTGCAAACACATCTAGGCAGGAAAGTTCTTCCAACCCAATGGAGTTGGGCCAAATATAAAATCATCCTCCCCCACAAAGTCCAACAACAAACAAACCCTCTTTAGTGCAGATACTATTCCTCTCTTACTTCCCCCTAATAACTCAGAAAGTCAAATCAAGGAGGGCAGATGCAGGCCTGGGCTATAAAATCCAGATTTCATTTCCTATCACTCCCCTCCCCCAGGAGCTCAGGGGTGTTTAGATTCTGGGCTGTGGTTTAAGTCCATCTGTGTTCTTCAAGTATAAACATCTTCATTGAAACCAGACTCATCCTGCACAGCCATTCATTTAGTGAGCTCATCTGTGAGAGACACGGGCTGGCACATTTCTATGACAACCAAAGGGGAAAAAAAAAAAAAAAAAAGAAGAAAAAAAAAAAGTAGGAGCTTGGCACAAATTAAACTGCCTGTTAAAGCCTCTCTATTGTTCCTCAGGCTGCTTTCTCTTCCTCTCCATCTATACGTATATCAGATATACTGCCCAGAACACTATCCCTCCCTAAAATGGCCCTCTTTCCATAGGGAAATAAAGATTTTGTAAGATTTTGATATGGGGAGGAATGCTGAAAAAATAAAAGAGTCAAAGCAAAGGGAGTACTGTCCTATCTAATTCTCAACTGAATTGAGACACACATATACATCCTAAAGAGACAGTCTAAAGAGGGACCATAAAAGTCTGAACCAATAAAGTGTTCCCAAAAAAATACTCTCTTTAAAAAAGAGTCCAAGTAAATTGTTTTGTTTTGTTGAAATATCATGCTGTGGATTAAATCTCGATAAGAAAAAGTAAAAGTACCATTTTCTCTCTATCGAAAACAACAAAACTCCAAAATAAGTGTCACCATTTGAAAACCATCATTCATTCACTGTCTTTTTTGGTTTTACAATAAGACATCTATTTAAAAAAAATAAAAAATAAAAATAAAAAGGGCAACAGGGCACAGGAAGGTTATTTTGGTATAACCAGTTCAGGTCAATGGTTTATTTTCCCAACTAGTAAAACCAGAGAGATACAACAGGGCAAACATGACAGCATTTTCTCTTTACAATTATTTCATGTCACAATATACACGCAATGGTACAAAATTATGCCATTTTTTCAGCCAAGATACAGGCTTCAACTCAAGCAACTGATACACTTTCTTAAAGCACTGCTTATTTAAAAGTCCACACACTAAAGCAGTTCAGCACCAGATAAATAAAGCAGCTCTTCCTCTGACATACGTTGCCAGTCAATGCAGAATTCACATCATCCTTATGTTTGTTATTCCATCCTCTCAAATCAGTGACTGCCAGCTTACACAATTCATTAATTACAAGTAGTTAAGATTGGTTGTACTAATATGGTACAGATGCCAAATCACTCTTAGTGATTCCCAACAAGAGAGAAAGATGCTATGAGTAAAAACAATGGAATGGACTCCCAGGACCTAGACGTGCCAAGCCGCAAGTATAATGCCAGAAGAATATTTCTTCTTTTTTTTTTAATTTTCACTACCATTCTCTCAACCTAATTTTTTGAGAAATAGTCTCAAGCCAGACTTCGCTGAAATAGGCAACCTGTTGGATCTTCTGATAAGACTCCTCGCATTCACAATAGCTCATGTCACGTGAACAGAGAAATAATGAAACACAGGAATAAAGAGATTTTTTAATTTATTTTTTTTTTTTAAGTCACAGAAACCTCAAGTGCAACTTTGTCTACTATGGTCAATTTTTTTCCCCTGGCATCACTAAAGCTTCCCCAGTCACATATAGACTGCACCCATCAACTCAATGATTTTCATCTCGACTGTGTTTTGACTTGATCTTTTACTCACAAGTCATTTTGTTTAATCTGCTTCAGACATTTTTCCACACACGATTCAGAGTAGTGATACACTGCCAGGCGAAGAACTGAAACGTTCCCAAAGGCATAGATGAAGGAAAACTCAGTTATTAGTGGATCTAAAAGGTACTTCTTATTACTTAACCAGCTTGCCACCACACAAAGAGCGTAGCGAGTGTATTACAGCTGTTCACGGTAGATGTGAGCTTGAGTCACGCAGCTGAAACCACTGTGACCTCCTGGTGGAATTAGATGCTAGAAAGACCAAAAGTGTCCAAGTCCAGCCCTAAGGTCTCATCAATTCTCCCAAAAGTCAGGATAGCAGTGGCACATAAAGTGACAGGAAAGGGCATCTCCTCTCACTGACCAGCTTTCCTTGGTCAAGGATCAGATCAAAAGCTGTAAGATACAATCACCTTCAGAAATGCTTTACACTTAGAAAATCAATCAAGACGTAGGCATCTTGATTTTGATGAATTCCTAGTCAATAAAGTAAGAAAAGTGCATCCCTTTTTCTTTTTTTAACAAGTAGCTATTAAAGTGTTCAACTGTACTTTTCTGTTCAATGTTTCCTATAAAACTAACACAAGGATAAAAACTCAGGCTGAAGCAGTGTCTTCAGAGGCCACGTGACAAACTCTGGCAAATGCCACGGGACTCATTCTGTCCTGGCTCTCACCTGGACCTGTAACAAACAAGACAGTCAGAAATACAGGCACGGGGGAAAAACCAGAATTAGAATACATCTGATTCTGAAAACTGAGCTATCACACACAGCAAGGCTGATTTCCATAAGTGCAGCACATTCCCTTCTCCAGTTTATATCTGCAAACAGTGGGCTGCACTGTGTATTTTCTGCTGCCTACACGATGCATCAGACCTGCCTACTAGGAACACGCTACTATCTGCAGGAGTGTGTTCCCCAGAGACACGTATGCTCCCATCCACGCTGGAACGGGCAAAGACCACGCAGTATCACGGCGTATTTCCAGCTCTCTGCAGGGGTATCCTATGCCACGTCCTGTCACTCAAATACAAAGATATGCCACTACTTCTGAGACCAGTGCAACCATCGCAGATGGTGATCAGTTACAAACAGGAAGCATCCACCCTTCTGCTGCACTTCACTGAAGAAACCGGCAGCAAACAGTTCCCTCCTCATCTCCACTGCTCACTTCTGTGCATTCAGAAATGCACGTTATGACGCTGCCATCGCTGTCCCCACAGCTGACAGGATGGCAAGAAAAAATTCAAGCTACATGGCAACAGGTTCAACACAGGACAATATGCTGGGCAATACATACAACCTCTTTTTACAGAGGTTAAGATTTACTCAAAACCAGAAAGCTCTTATTTTTTCCCTATACAGATGAGACCTCCAGTTCCCTGATGAGGAAATGAAGTGATGTGACACTAAGCAGCCCATGAATCTCTTCAATTAATGCATTCTGCACAACAGAGACTTCCAGGGAATTATCTGCAACCACAGCAGTGCCTCATTCCCACTGCCATGTCCCTGAGCATGAGTCACTTCAATTCCCATATTCTTGCTGCAGGCAGAGAGCTAAGGACTATTCCCCGTCTTCGTTAGTCAGGCAAATGGTTGGAATCACACACTGAAACTACTTGCACAAAAGTTTAATTAGGGTTACCTTATTTTCTGCAACTCTTCGAGTACAGTTACCATCATCTCTCCACTCTTTATGCTGATCAGGGCTTATGCTACAGGAGATAACATTTCCATCCCACTATCTTCAGGGAACAACCAAAGAGTGTGCCATACAACCATGCAGAAGATGGCAAAGAGAATAAAAAACAGCACCAAGATAGCCTGAACTGCAGGAGGCTTGCAAGCAGCACATCTCCAACGCTGAGCTATACTACAAACCAACTGCAGAGCGATCCTGCACAGGACCCTACATTGTGGGAGGAAACAGGACAGCAAAGGTTGAAGAAACTAACACCAGTAAATCACTCTGGGACCCAGATGTACGATCAAGCTCAGCACCATCCCACAGTGAGATCCAGGGTCACCACTCTCACTTCTGAACATGTCAGCCCTTCCCAGAAAGTCATGGGGAAGTGGAAGGGGGAAGAAGAGAGCTCGGAGATAGGTGGTATGCCTTACTGCTCTCCATCATATGAACGGTCAGGAAGGTCAGCTACACCTACAACAGGGCTTTCCTAAGCCACCAAACACTTTATCGCAATACTATGCCAATTTAAAAGATATTCTATCATTATTAAACTGGTTTGGGGCACACAGGGGTGTGACTGTAGGTGTTTTTACACATTTAGGGATACTATAACTATCATTTAGAAAAGGAATTCGCAGAAGAGACACTGGTAAATCTGCATTAGCAGTGTTTTCAAATTTGAGAAAGCCTTTGCCGAATTCAGCTAGTGGTCTGTATATGTTTCATGTGATTTGCAAACTAAAAACACTGGAATTTTAAGCCAGGAGGGTGTCATTGACTAATGGGGATTCTCCCTCCCCTCTGCAGTATAGGTTTATAGAGGAATAAGATCATGTTCTCCAGGCAAGTTTATATGAAATGATTCATCTCTAGCCAGCTGCAGTCAGGACATCTGCTTGTTTTCATTTCACGACAGGGAGATTCATCGCCCCATCCCCCTGCCCCTTACTTCCAAAGGCAGCCAAGATTATACTCAATCGTAAAAAGAAAACTTCAGCAATTTCAAAACTAAAACTTAAGAAGTCAGGTAAATTACACAGAGGCCACAAATGCACCTCTGCCCCACTTACAGTACTCCTAAGAAACTTGAAGTGAATAGTAGGCTGAGGAAGTTCTATTTAATCAACAGTCTATTGACTTTAACAAGGAGACATCACCTCTGTATCCTGTGGTTTACATGCAGATCTGTCCAAATACCTGAAGGTATTTCTTTGTTTCAAGAATCCCTCACACATTCCACATGGGATCATGCAGACAGTTCTCATGTGGTCAAATAAAGTTTGTGACCCCATGCCTTTATAGCTTTTCCATATTAATCTGCACTCTGGGCATATATCCAATTAAAGCCTCATGTATAGATCACTAGGTTACTAACTGGCTTGCATACTTGGGGGAGGGGAAATAACAAGCTCATGACTGCATAATTTAACACTGCCTGTGCTTTCACTTTTACATGCACAAGTCTTTTTTAATCTAGTCTTTACCATAAATAAAGCGTAATAACATTTCTGAAGAGAAACTCGGGTCCCTACGTGCTGGAACACACAGTAGCTAATGCTGAATGCATTTACATTAATGCTAACTCCAGTGCAAAGAAGACAAGGTCTTTTCGCAAACACACTACAAAAACAGGAAGCAAAGGGGAAAACTTCACAGTGTTTGGAAACAGCAGAGCATTGTTTGTACAGGCTTTTCTTACAAATGCAAGAGAAAAAAAATAGAGTAATGTGAAATCCAAGCACAGCGAGAATCTTAGATCAGACACAAGGATCTCAAGACAACAGCTTTCAAAAGATCTTCAGGTACAGACTGTACAGGCAAGAAGATGCACAGGGTAGGGTTTTTTTCTCCTATTTCTGCTAAGAAAATCCAGCAAGTAAAGACACAACCTCCCTAACACCTGACGTTAAAGCTAGATAATATAACACAGCACTGCATCTTTATCCCTGTTAAAGCAGGTATGATAAATGAAGAGGCATTAGGAAACACATAATCCACCAAATTTAAACATCTTCATTGTTTTTAAGCTGCATTCAAAAGGGAAGACACAATGGTATAGGCCTCACGCTGCGGGCTGCCCCAGAAGGCCACCTCACCTCATATTAAGAAGCTGCACTGTGGGCTGCAGCCCTTCGAGATGAGTCAAAAAGCTCCAGTCACAAGCACGGTGCAGGCACTAACTCAGAGACTTCCCTTTTCAGCTGGAACACACAGATCCCATCTCTAACTTGAAGTTCCTCTGTTTAAATTTTTCATATCATCATGTCCTTTCTTTCCCTTCCTCCTTCAAGTCCACTCAGGCCATGCTGTAGTCCCACAAACACAGACAGCCCGCACCATATAGAGATAATGCAAAGTCAGTGCTGCCTCAACCCTGACTCACCCCAGGTTTAAAACCAACCACCCTACCCACCAGTCCACAAGTTTAAAGCAACACAGGATCGCTCCTACGTTTGGGGAAGCACCAAGGAGGGCTCAGTACTTTCCCATGTCTTCTGTCTCCATGAGGGAGCAGCTTTATACACAGTCAACTCCCACGACAGATTTGATTTCACCAGATTTAAAGTACATTAGTCAACCCAAGTCACCGGGGACATCTGAAATAACTTACAATAAATCAGAGAAGATTAACTTCAAGGGAAGCAGTGACGTAGCACCAAAAGAAGCATAAATTAGTGTTAGAAGAGAAGCCATTAGCAATATTTCTCAATGCCAATATTTTTTTTCACCATAAACACAAGAGCAAGAAGATGTTACAGTCTTCAGGCAAATGCTGGGCTCCAAAGGCAAAGTGGTTACCTAGAAGGGGTATGTCAATATTTAATACCAAAGTGCATGTCTGGTCCTGCACATTTCATTTAATTTCAAGCTTTTCTAGCTTTATTTCCTGTTTCATTCACAGCAATCACAAAAGATTAATTATTTAACCTTAGAAAATGTGTTTTTAGTCAGATGAGACATTAACTGTGTCCATACTTATACCTTCATCAACAAAGCTCTGTGCCAGCACAAGTTCTGTGTTTTCTTCAACGTCTACATTATTTGATTGCAAAGTAGATGGAATTTTCAGTGCTAGGACTCCACTCAAGCTGCTTGCTCCTCTGGGAGAGGAGGAAGAGCCTGTTCTGTGCCTCTAGATGCTAGGCTACTTTTTAGTTAAAAAATAAAACTTTTTACTTTAGTAAAAATTTTCCTCCTCAAAAGTTAGCATAATAGTAGCAACCAAAAAAAAACAAAAAACAAAACAAAACAAAAAAACAAAACCCTGAAGGATCTGAAAGAAACATGATGAGTTGAAAGAAAAACTAAACAAAGTAATGACTAATAATTTGTACTTGCATAATGTCTTTCATCAATGCTCCTCACTTCCATATACTGGGAAAGAAAATTGGTTGCATTTCATAACAAAAAGCATCAGGAATACTACTTTGGGTCCTTACTAGACAGCTGGAGTTGCTATTCCTTTAGTAAGGAATATGTGAAGAAGTGTCAGTCTTCTGCACTGAAAGAATAAGCTGAAGCTCCTTTTCCAATCCCATATCATTCTACTATAACCTGTTTACTAAAGGCAGCAGTTTATAGCAATTGCATAGATTTTTTTCTGGTTTAAACAATGATCAAATGACAACTGTAGCGTGATGATGTTTCTTCTTTCTCCAGACATCCAAATAAACCTCTCTGCTTTATGCTGCTGTTGGATAAGGAACACAATTGCTTCACTGAACATGATTCATCTTCCACAAGGCATCAACAGGTACTCTAGGGGTGCTTGACTACTACTGAACAGTAAGACAAGGACACAGATGAATCTCATTCAACACAGTCCGTCAAAGTAGATGGAAACCTCCTCTGCTGCAAAAGTAAATGCTGTTCTTCAAAGAATCACTGGGCCTTTCACAGTTTTGGTCCCCTCCATCCACTTTCTTTCTCTGACACAAGATACTGAGTGAACTGTTCAGATGACAGAACACCTTAGCTATAGCCAGAGCATCCCAGGAAGGCTCACACCCCCAGCTCTCCATCACTGACATCCAATGCCCTGCCTGTCATTCCAACAGCCAGGGCAAGGAAACCTCCCATTGTGCAGCCACCTTTTCAAGCTGCCAGGAACAACTTGACACTCAGATCCCCAACCAGAATAGCTGCACAGATTCCAGAAAAAAATCTGCAGCATTGCATTAGCTTACACCAACAGCTCACAGATACACTATTTAAGAGTCCACATAACTTCCTACTTTCAGTTTCCTACCTTCTCCCAGCTTACACTGTAGTAGAGAGAAGTGTGGTGTTTTGAGATGCCTCTGCAACCATATTTTTCTCAAGTGATTCCTAAATTTAAGAGCTCAATATCAAAAAGTTTGTATAGTAAATCCAAGGTATGAGATGTTATTTTAAAAAATGGATCGCAACACCCTGCTTCTATAGTCATTTTGCAAGACCACACTCATCCTGAAAATTTCAGTGCAGTCAAGGTTTCCCTGACTTACTCTTTACTTCTGAATCAATCTTAACAGCCTCTAAAACAAAAGCAAAGTGGTAAGTTGTTAGAAGGGACTATCAGGAGAATACACAAAGCATGCACAACACAGAAAGCCAGAGACTTGAACTGATTTGCACCCGGTTCCCCAACAGATTATTTTCTTTGCAAGAAGATTGAAGGGTAGTAAGAAGAGCACGACACTCGGCCATGTTCAGCTGTCAGTCACTCTCCCACACTTCCACTGATTTTTAATGAGATTTACAACCATTAAGAAAATGAATAGCCAACAAAAATCAGCAAATATGCAGCCTGGTGACTGACACACAGAAACTTAATTTCTGCTCCAACTACTACCAGTGATTTAGCATGAACATTAGAGCAAGGCACTTCAGTTAATACTATCAGGACATGCAACTGATTCTTGGTCACCAACCTAAGACACTCCAGAGTGAACCACAGATGCACACACCAACTGAGAAGGAACTGCAAATTAAGCACGAGCCAACAGTAGCAGACACGTCTGAAAAGTCTGGTCTACATTCATTTGTCTCTCTGTTTTCCTCATGCACAAAACACTGAGCATAAAGCACTCTGAAACAGCTTAAGTACAGTGAAGTTGAAACCCAAGGACTTGTAGAATGAAGTCAGTATACTGTCATCCAAAAATCATTTTTTCTGATTGTTTTAAAGGCCAAAAATAATCCATCTTTTTTTTTGTTCACAGAAGGTCAAACAGACATTCATATTTATGGAAAACACACACGCACCCTTAGTATTTTGATTAAAAAGTTGGATTCCACTTGGCAAGTTTCAGAAATTTTTTTTTAAAGCAGTTTCTACTTTACTATTAATAATTCCCACCCCTGAAAATGGATAACAAAGTCATTCAGTCTTATTTTAGGTGCTTGCACAGACAGAGCAAAAACATGGCCTGCTCACAACACACACTAATTGTATTACAGCAGCAAACAAAAAACTCCGTGGTACAACAGAACCCCACTACAACAGGAACCAGACATCTGCCAATCCCAAAAGCTTATATTCAAATATCCAAAACAGAGAAAGACAGAGGAAGGACCACTGCCATGTTAAAAATAGCAATATCACAGCTTTACCATTGAGAAATATCTGCTCCGTATCATTTGAAATGTACTGTTGGGAATACACCATAAGTATCTTCAGGAGGTTTAGGAAAAAAAGAGTTTTATTTTTAAAATTATCCAAGCTCTCTGTCTGCACATGCAATTACCTAATTTATATATAAGTTAGATGTTAATTGTTTATACACAAATAAAAAATGAGGCAACTTTTTTATTTACAAAATTCTTGCCTTACCTTTGGGTTAACATCACCAGAAATCTCATCCATAAAATATGTATAGACATCTGTACACTTCAAAAATATGTACAACTGACTACTAAGAGAAAAAATATTATTTCTGATTATCACTTGCAAATACAGTTTCTCTTTGGGCCTAGGAAAAATATTATATAAAATACAAATATAAAATAATTATATTTTGGAATACAAGTATGTATTCTCAAAAAACCCTCTGATTTAGCTTAATCTCAGCTTTCTTCAGGTAACATTTATTGTACCATATGTAAACAAAATCTTACCAAATCTCAATCCATTTCTGTGTGCTTTAAGATTTGAGTTTTAAATTTTTCAAAAGGAGAAAAAGATTTTATTTTAATCAGCATTTCTTTAAGCACTGGAAATCCAAGAAAAAAAAGCCCGTTTATGATAGTTCCAAGTATTCAATATCCCCATTCTTAATATCATTAAATTAGAGATCTGGAGTTGGAGAAGCATTGGATATTCATTTTTTATTCATCTTTTTTGAAGCCCTGGTTATCACTCTTCTCCTCAATGAGACTAAAAGCAATTTTTCCTTTTAAATTTTTCATCCAGTGAGAAAATCATGCAAGCTCTTGGTCACAGAACAAGAACTTTAGGGAAACTGCAACATACTTTGTAAAGTGCAAGAGCTCTTATCCCTGAAAGGAGTGGTACTTCTGAGCAGACAAGGGAGAGAGACACTCCAAGGGCCCATATCTCATTTTAAACCTCACACTTTGCCACTGTCCTCAAAGTGAAAATGGCTACAGATGTGAGTATCAAGCAGGACAACAGCAGAAGCAGCAGCATCATCTTCCTACACCTCTAAGAAACTGGGGGCAGCTGCCCCGGTAGAGGATTCAGCCTCATGCCAGCTTCGGCCAGGATCACGTGCCACAGCAGCATTTCAGCAAATTTCAAGACCAAATGGGGGAAAAAAAAAGAGATCAATTTGCAGCAAGCAGCATTTTTTTCCTGAATAAACCTCTATTGTCTGGGGAAGAGAGGCAGAAGGGACACACACCCCATGGAGCAGCAGTGGCAGCTGGCAGGACTTTCTGGGAATCCTGGATGAGAAGGGCATGCACCCCAGTGCAGCCTCACCCGCGGCTGCCCAGTCAGCCAGGTTGTGTTTCCCTGCATCACTGACATCAGCTCACACTCCTCCCATGGTAGAGGGATGGAAAATAAAATAAAATAAAATATATATAAAAAAAAACTTGCCCTGTTGATAATTACATTTGCTGACCCACCACGACTCTACCAAATAATTAAACATTAATACACTGCAGAAAATCGCATGCATTTTCCCCAGCTTTGCAGGATAGAAAGGTACAGAGGAAGCACTTGGTCCCATGGGCTGTCACATCTTGACAATGTTCCTTGCTGTCCTTGCCAGGGCTTTCAGACTGTGGTGAGCAGTCCTCCTTAGTTTCTCTGTCCTCAGTCCCAGCTTTCTCCATAGAAAAAAAGTAATGTCACAAACCGACTGTCCACCAGGACAGAGCTGTCTAAATGTTGGCATAAAATGGGTGAAATAGCAACAGCTTCTATTCCAGCTCTAACAGGGAAATTCCCAGCAAGCCTCATAAACGAGGGTCTCCTCATAGTCCAGGCTGCTCAACACCTCAAGACCTGCCAACCCAAGGAAAAAAATGGGGCTCTATTTTGTAGAGAGCTGTAGAAGCCTAACAGTAGAGTCAGCCACCTGCCCAACCAGCAGCCAACCTGGAAGCTGCACGGTGATCTTTCGCTGAACCTCTCTGGCTTTCTGAACAGCACATCCTGCCGTGCACGTTACAGGCAGTGAACAGTAATCCCCCTCCTCAAATTACCCCGCTGATTTCAACTGAGTGAGACCAAGAATGTACGTGACTGAGTGTGCTTCCAGTTCAGATTTTAGTCGTTGTGACTTAAAGAGTTTCTTGAGCTCAATTAGTAACAGGCACACATCTAGCAGACACGCTCAACTCCTGAAAAAACAGACGCCTTTATTTGTACATTTCTCAAAAAAAGGAAAAAGGTTGAAAATTATTTAAAAAGCTACTGAAAATTCAGATTAAAGTAGAAGGAAATAGCCTTCATCATAAACTCATGCCTTGGACACCACAGTCTACAATCTGGCATGTTACCTGCTTTTGTATTTCCCACTCTATTGGCTCTGTCCCATCAGTCATGGGACAGCCCAAGAGGCAAAGTCAAGAAAGTACTAGAAATGCCTGTACAGATAACATCAAATGTCCACAAACCCTGAAACAAGACCCCCTCCTCCAAAATCTAGATGGTATTGTTAAATTATCCTAATTTTTAAGCCTCTGAAGTTAAGGCCTTTTAATTTAGCATCTGTTTCTGACTTCTACATGTTTTTCTCCACAACCACAAGAGCTAAAACTTCACTCACCATTGCTGTGCTCAGTTATAACATGTGCTTTTCAATTGTCTTTTCCCTTTCCTGGTATTGCCCCTGCATTCTTAAATATTATACAAAACAGGAAAATTTTACGCAATGATTTAATAATACATTGTTTTTGGCAGCAATTCCAACCTACCATGTTTCCCCCTCTCTTCTTCCTCAGTAGTCTGGCGGACTATAGACTGAAACAGATCAGTGCCCTGATCCAGTTAAAAGACAACAAATCTGCAAAAACTTCAGACAGAGGAAGTGTTCCCCGGCCAGTTCACACAGATTTTCTCAACGTGCCCCTGTAAATTGTTCGGCGTGTACAAAAGGTAGATGGAAGCAGCATGACACAGATGCAGAAATGAACAGCACAGCCCAGCACTACCTAAGGCAGCGTTACTGCCAATGACACGGCATCATCAGACTGTGTGGAAAGTTATTTACTGGGTGCACATACATGCACAAGTGCTCCATAGGGATTGGACATGCTAAAGTATCAATGCTCTTCAAACACATGGTTGCTTACAGAATTAAGCACTACATATCTATAAACATATGCAGATGCAAAACAAAATTGATGCAACTAGCACGGCTCAAACCACTAATGAACAAGCCATAATCTACCCATGCAACCCACGATCTAATTACTTCTAAAGACTCCAAAAGCCTTGAACTATTTGAGGTAGGTCTCTGCTTTCATAAATCCTGTGTGGGGAGATGAGTAAAACCCTCTTAGCCCAGCCATGTTTACTAACTTAGAAGGAAACGAGAGAAGCCATTTTATTGTATCAAGTTAAAACTCACCTTCTATATAGGAGTGTCAAAAGTATGCAATAAATTAAACAGTCCCAAAAAATCACTCCTCTCTGTGTCCTAAACTTGACACCTTTTTCCTCCAAAAAGTCCCTCAGTGTACACAGTTCTATCAATTATTTTAGTGGGACCAAGGCTTCAGTCTCTGTTCTCACACTCTTGCTAACAATGCAAACCTAAGCTTGCAAACTGGAATGTCAACGCAGACAGGACTCTCAGCCAATCCCTTCCCCCCTGAAAAACTAAACCTCCTTTTTGTGTTTCACAAAATCATAGAATCATAAAATGGTTTTGGTTGGAAGGGACCTTTAAGGATTATCTAGTCCAACCTCCCAGCCACGGGCAGGGACATCTTTCACTAGACAAGAGTACTCAAAGTCCAGTCCAACCTGACCTTGAACACTGCCAATGATGGGGCATCCATAACTTCTCTGGGCAGTACATCCTTTCCTAGAAGGACCACACTCCAACTTCAATGATCTAGCAGACTTCTCATCACTAGTTACGATGTTCAACTACAAAAACAATAAAGATGATCTCACAGCTCCATGAAGGCCCAGCCCCACGAGGGATGCTGAGCTCCTCCAGTCCCTGCTCTGATGCAGGACCAGGTCTCCACAGAGGACCAGAGGCAATTTACAAGCTTCCTCCAGGGGACTATTACCACCAGGTAGTGGCTCGCACCACAGCTTTACTCCCCAGCCAAAACAAAAAACGAGGCAGAAGTAGTTCTGAGTATCCTTTTTATTTATGCTCCTAAACATGTAAAATTTCCTGGCTGGGTGTTAACACTACCAGCCTTAAGAGCTCTCACTCTATCAATGAATATAGCTTCTGTTTTCATATTTTATATAAACTCTGTAACATATAAACACGTACCTTCACACTACTGACTTATGCTTTTTAATCACTGTAGGAACTATATATTCAAAGGTATGTTTGACAGGCATTAAACAACTTTAAAGAAATATCATTTTAGTTTTTCTTATGCTCAGCTATATATATAGCTATAAAATAATTTTGTCACAACACAGTAATATTTCATTAAATCATTGAGTTTCCAGAAAATTTTAGGTTTCGTTAAGGCAGGCGCATGGCTTCCTTCACTTCTGAAGCAGAATCTCAGTTTCAACAGCACAGATAATACGGAGCAATTTGTTCTCAATTTGCAGAGAACTCTAAATTATCATGGGTTGCATGCAAATCACAAGATTCAACACTCTTTCTGATGTGCCTGAAGAAAACACCTGATAGACAGCAACAGGGTAACCCAGAATAGGCAAAAACACATACACCCAAAACCCACAGCTACCACTTCTTGTCAAATGAAAACAATAATTTGCAATAGTAAACAATGAGAAATATTATTTTAAAATAGTAATTTAGCACTACATTGTTCTAACAGATTTATTTATCCATGTAATGACGGTAGGCCCAAGCCAGTTTTAGGTCACATTTGTACAGCCCCATCAAAAGCACAGGACTTAAGGACAGCACTTGGTTTACTGAACAGACTGTTTACTTTACTTTTCATTATTATTGTTATTATTATAGCTAATTCATAATAATTCTGTTTGGAATCTGGATAATGCTAGAATATTCCTTTTCCAGGAAAGCTTTAAAAAAAAAAATTCTTTTTATAAGATTGTTTGGAAACTTCTGAGCCCTGTATAATAGTTCCCACTTGAGTTAATTGTTTTTCAAGGGAAATTTAATTTTTAAAAGTGTGTTTTTCTAACTAATGGGAACCTGTACTAAAGTAAACAATGAGTCCGGCTTGATAGGAATTTTTGCTCTATCTTTACCAAAAGAAGGAAGGAAAGACATGTAATAGCATGCTGAAACACATGCAGTAGCAGAATTGTTTAATTTTAAAAAACAATTAGAAGACAATTTTCTACTCCACTTCTCCTATTTGAAACAGATCATCCTGCCCTGCCTCATTTAATATTAATTGGGTATGTTTTTGTCTCTAGAAGAAAATATAAATGCAGTTCCCTAATCCACTTACATTCTTGTTTCAAATACATTTCTGATTAGCTGGCTTGTCAATAAACTATTGTCCTCATACATCACTTCTGTACAGAAAAAAGTTTAAAAGCCACTCAAATCTTTCCAGGATTGTCACCAGCTTTGAACATAATGTTACATTACACTCAACTTACCTGCCAAGGCGAAACCAAGAAATGTGAAATGAGCATGAAAAGTCAAAGTTTCCACCTCCTTGAGGGATATTAATGAGTAACTTCATGGTTTCAATTATGTCTTATCTTCCCAGATGGGAATTAGAGAGGTCATCCCTAACCAGCAAAAATTAATCACTTATTTATTCTTTCCTTGTCTGCTGCGCATACATATGTATCACAAGTCTTTCTTGCAACCAAGTACTTTAAAACTCATTGTCCTAAACATCTACTTCTAATTAGTGCAAGAAAAACAATCAAAGAGAAAAGCAACACAGAGACATGAAAGGGACAAGGCAGAAGGATATTAAAGGCACAGAAGTTCAGTTATGACAGCTACGTATAAACTACGGAAAATTAAATTTTAACATTGCTGCTGAAGATAGCCACAGGTTTATTCTTCACAGACACCAAGAAAAAAAAAAATCATACAAGGAATATTAAATTTTACTTCTGTCTTTGTTTTTACTATCACTGCCCTTCAAGCTGTGCAAGGACAGATCTCACTGGAAAAAAAAAATAATTAGGAAGGGTGCTACATTTGAGTTTGGTAGGTGTTTATAAAATAAACATTATTTCTCCCAGGGCCGAGAAAGTCAGATTCATCCCCAGGCAAGCTGTTGTCTGGCAAACAAAGTTTGTAAGCATCAAAATTTCCTACTGGGACTTTAGCATTTACATTTTTTAAAAAAAAAAAAAAAAAAAAAAAGGTACAGATCTGTATTTACTTTCACCAAAAAAACCTTAACCAGAATGAAAGCCTAGACAAGATGCGAGTGAAACTGTAATGGTGAAACTGTACTATGTTTAACCCATTCTTTGAGAAATGAGAAACATGAAATAAACAATGGAAACAACATATAAACCAGATAAAGTCCCAACACCTACAGTTACGGGTCTCTCCACTCCACCTTTCCATTTGAGTGCATGCACCAATTCAGAACGCAATTATTATTATTCTTCTTTGATGAACACAGATTTAGTTTAATTGAAATAGTCACTTGCGATAATGTCAGAAAAAGCACTTAGTAGACAACATTATTTTTTCCTCCCTAAATTTTTGCTAAAATAAGATGGCCTAACACTTGTTCCATTGCATTCTTTCACAGTGCCTCTGCGACTGAAAGCTATCTTGTCAGCACAAAACATGTAGCTGCCTAATTAACCAACAGAAGTAGTCACCTCTCGCAAAAAACCTGTAGGTAGGGTCTCATTATTCAGACTCGTATGTGGGCACATACAGTGTCTGCCCATGGAAAAAACTGCAGATGAATAATCCACACGCAAAGTAATGCTAACTCCTATATTGCAACCCAGGCACTGACAAGCAAGAGCTTGTGGGGAGAAGACTTTAATTCAAATATATGTCTTGGGTGACAATAAAAAGAGTAGAAAGTGCTTAGAATCACCAAATAACTTCCACTGTACTCAGGAACATAATTTGCCAGATCTGGATTTAGCTGTCATTACAACTTTTGCTTTCAAATGCAAAACACAGTGATGTTATTTTCCTCTTCAATTTTATTCATGTTATATAGAATGCAGTAAAACTCGTCATGCCAGAGGATTTGCAAAGGGATGATGTGAAGATTAATTAGTGGCTGCTCATAAAGCACCCTGCCTGTGGAAAGCCCTATGTGTAAGAATGACCTTGTTATCAAAGTTGTTGAGTGCTGCCAATGCTCACTTTCATTGGTCGGTATGGATATTTTCTACAGCTCTTGAAAACCAAATTAGTTGCATTTAAATATCTACCTACAGTTTCAGAAGGTTTTGGCATTGTGCCTGTACCCCACTTCCACAGGGGGTGAGGGTTAAACTACCATGCATTTTGCTTAAATCACATCTTTTCAGCTCAAAAAAAAAGAGAGTAATATCTAGGTATCATGGAACCAATGTCTGAAAGATACCTGCTAAATGTACCCATACATTCAGGCAACAAGTGAATGCGGATCTCTAATTACTCCCTGGAAACCAAAGACACTATCTGAAATAATAAAACACAGATATTTCTGTGAACAACAGTATTTACTTGCTGAGTTAGCGCAGGAAAAAAATGATAAGGCGCAAGACCAAGCACAAAGAGCGCTGCTGAACAAAATGGAGCCTGCAATGGTCCATACAACGTTTTAGTATCTTCTTGCTATTTATACACACAAAATAATTAGGAATGAGAACGTCTCACGATTAATTAAAGCACGACCCCATAGGACTTTAGAAATTTTTTCAGAGATGGTTTCTTTGGTGACAGCTTTGTCAGCGAGCAGAGTTTGACGTCTCCTGTACAAATACAACTTGACGCCTAGTATTGCCACATTGCAGAGAGAAACGTCTGAAGCACGATCACGCCTCCCTCTACCTCTGCCGTTCTCCTCTGCTCAGAAATCACGGGCTATGGATACTGCCAGGAAAACGCCTCATCTCCACTGATACTCAACTTCCCCTCTATGCTGATGGTATCTCAATAAAATGCAGAACTGTTAAAAACTCCTCGTGCTCATGTCTTTCAGGGGTTTTCTCGACCGATTCTTCCTTCTCCCTTTACACAGTAGTTGTATCAAAGAAAGAAAAATATTCCTTTGGAAACATCCTCAGCTGCCCAGTGGAAATGGCAAGCAGAGATGTCATTGTGGCACAAAAAAAAAGAGCTCCGTGAGAAGAGGCAGCTGGCCTACCTGAAGGTTAAAGTAGCTCCCACTGAAAACCTGCTCTGAATTCTCTCCCCAGTAGAGCACGATGCAGGAGCGACATTGACACGCGCGGTGTGGTGTGCCTGCGCACCGAAGTGTGAAACAATCCAACCTCCCAGCACAGCACAGACGGGATGAAACCATTTAAATACACCATTAACAGAAATCTCCACAAAAGCCAATCCACTCTCTCGTATCACCAGTGTCCTATAGGAAGGCCTGAATGAAGCCATTGAGAAAAATTACACATTTAGCTAGAAATCAAAAAAGGACACGGATCAAAGTACTGAATGATGAAAAAGCAACGTACAGCATGTTTTCTGAGCTGTGTTAATCGCAGGTGTAGTCGCATCATATATTGTATGAACGGCCAGATAATACTGGCTGTGAAATTTGAAGTTGCACGTGTAAACATAAATCATATTTTTAAAGGTTGTATCCGTCTACTGTACATCTCTGTACTGTTGGTATCGTCGTCTTGCATTTTCCTCTTGCATCATTTTCCATTAGGAAGAAACCCCTGAAGGAATCTCCATATTTTACGCTGGCATTGGCTGTGTCTGGGCAGGGTATGTGACCGCTAAATCAGAGCCCCCAAACCAGGCCTAAAACAAAGCAAAGACTGTGCAAACCCCGAGCCTTCGCTCTCCGATTAAAAGCATCCTCCAACCTCCCTCACCTCCAACTTGGCCAACGTGCCAGCAGATATCTGCCGGCTTTGGTTTCGGAGAGAAATGGCTCAGTGAGGCGATTTCGTGTCGGTGTGGTGTTGAGAAGGGAATAATTTAAAAAAAAAAAGGCAAAAAAAAGGTAATAATTGTAATAATAGTAGTAGGAATAATAATAATGAAGGAAAGCTAGACTTGCCCGACAAAAAACACACGGAAACTGCAAAATTAAATATCCCTAGGATTACAAAGAAGGAAAAAAAAATAAAAACCCCACAGGCGTTCCGGGACT
>NW_010340486.1:0-646 GCF_000700745.2 Antrostomus carolinensis
TGTCAAATGCCTTGCACAAATCTAGGTAGATAACATCTACCTAGTTGCTTTAGCCTTATCCACCAATGTTGGATATTTGGATGTCATCTAGTTCAACCTCCTGCTCAAAGCATGTCTAATTTAAAAGTTTAGATAAGGTTATTCAGGGCTCTGTTCATCTAAATTTTTAAAATCTCCAGGGCTAGAAACCAGGGCATAACCATGCTCCTTGAGGAGAAAGTTTTCTTCACAGCAAGACTGAGTTTACCTTTGTGTAAGTCATTTGTGATGAGTTTATAGTTTATCTCTACATTGTAAAAAAATAGGAATTAGACCTTCCCTTGGTTTTTTCTTCTCCAGGCTAAGGAAAGCCAGCTGTCAGCCTCCTCGCATACCCTCATACATTATGGTCTCTGTCCTCTGAGCACTTTAGTGTCCTCAGCTGGGTTCTCTCCTACTGCTGCTCATGAGTCACAAGGCTTGGCAGTGCATAAAAGTGATGATCTTGAAAGCTGACTACTCATTAAAAAAATCTCTCTGATGTCAAAGTCAGCTTCTTTTAACTGACTTATTTTGCTCCTTTTGTCCTCTGATGGTAGCTTTTCTCTTACTTGATGCTATGTATGAGGCATCTTCCTATTTTTGCACGAGAAACCGAACACAGGAA
>NW_010340486.1:721-7277 GCF_000700745.2 Antrostomus carolinensis
GCTGTGTTTTGGTTCCTTGAAGTATTTGTGAACAATATTTCTTTCTTTAGAGCACCTAAAGATTGCATCATTGCTATGTAAATCTTGGTCTTCTCATATTCCTTACTAAATTGAATAATCCCATTTCAGTTGTGTACCTTTGCTTCTTATGTTGTTTGAAAAGCCATGGTAGAGTGGCTTACAGAGCACAGACTTACAGTGCTCAAAGCATGTTTGGGTACTTCTATCTGAGTATATAAAGTGGATACTTTTACTTTTTCTGCACAAAGAGAATGTCATATGGCATTTTCATCGCATGGGATTTACATTTTACTTATTTTTATCCAGAAAGTCTTTCTAGAACTATTCAGATCCTTTCTTTTTGTGCCCTTTTTCTCCCCAAATATTTTCCTTCTGTTTCTATTGTGCTATTTCCCCCCAGATAGGTGTGTCTAACCTTTAATTACCTTTCTTGCTTTTAAGCCTCAGCCTTCCAGACTTTTTTTTCTTGAGGGAAAGCAACAGCCTGATGTGCATTCTTCTCTATAATAGATATATTTCTCATTGGTGCTATTATATATTTGACATTTCCTATGTATTTTTTTGTTTTCATGCATTCAATTCACACACTCCCCTATAGGGATAAGGTTATAATTGTAAACCTTCAAGTCTATCAGTTAACTTTCTATTTTCTGATTTTATTTTCTCTCTGTGCTAGTGCCTGTAAAACTGTCAATACATGGTCTTGTGCATTCTGTGTTTTGAGCTGAGTATTGTTGAGAACTACAAGATCTATCCATGTGTAGAGTGATTACTCTTCTCAGTTGCAACACCAGACATCAAGTCTTTGAAGAAATTTGTTTGGCTAAACATGCTGTTGTCATCTTATCCATGTTGTTCTCACTCTGCAGATCTTTGCATGATGATGTAAAGTATCTGGTAGTTCATTATACCATGGAACCTCTCCAGTACACATCACCTCCTCTTTCAGCGGCATTCCAAAATCTTTGCCCTCTGGCCAGTTTGTGATCACTTCCAAAATTTCTGGACAACTGGAGCTTCCTATTTGAGCCCTTTGTGTGATCAGTGTGACCCGCTTACTCCACGTAGCATCAGTTGTGTGATGTGTAGTGGAGGCCCTCCCTTTGAACATCCAGACCAGCACTGGCAGTCAGGGTGCTAAGAGGAGATGTGTTTCAGAAGCAGCTCAAACTCCCTCATACGCTGCCAATATCTCTTTTTCAGTTGGAGTATATCGGGCCTCTGATCCTCCATATCCCCGACTCCAAAACCCAAGGGGTTGACCTCGAGTCTCCCCTGGTGCTCTCTGCCAGAGACTCCAGGTCAAACCATTCTACCCAGCTGTAGTGTAGAGCACATTTTTAACATCTTGTCCTGCCTGGTCTGGACCAAGAGCTACTGCATGGACTATCTCCTGTTTAACTTGCTTGAATGCCTGCTGTTGCTCAGGACCCTATCTAAAGTCATTCTTCCATGTCAGTTGATAGAGAGGGCTCACAATCAGACTATAATTTAGGATATGCATCCTCCAAAAACCCACAACACCTAAGAAAGCTTGTGCTTCCTGTTTGCTAATTGGTGGACACTGTTGCATGAAAAGGGTGGTAAAGCAATTTAGCAGGAAATAAACCCCCTTGCTTTCCAACTCACCCTCAGATAACTGGAGGAGCTGGGGGTGGCTGCGCTTAGATCCTGAGTGATGCCCAATCGAGCACTATCAGTCCGACAACTGCGGCTGCACTGAACAGTGTACCGCACTCCCGTGCTCACAATTTATGGACCTACACGGCTAAACCTGCAGCATTTAGTGGTGTCCCGCTGAGCACGGGTCAGTTGGGGTGGCTGGTTACAGACAGACACAGTTTGATGAGACACCACAAGTCTGGGCATGTCAGTACTGAATTCACTCGATGGTGACCCGCACCCGCCATCCAGTCATGATTATGGACTCTCACAGCCTTACCAGGCAGCAGCCCAGTAGGAAATTGCGCAGCAAGTCTGTAAGCAAATGAAAGCATCTTTATTAGAACAGATTAATACAGATTCGTATGGATTGTCAGTGATAAACCACTATCTGCAAAAATGCTTATACTAAGGTTACAAATCACTAAAACTATTAATTGTAGCAGGATGTTAGGTTACTACAAAGCGCTGAATTAGTAAAAGATTTCTCTGGAGTTTTCTAAGTGTCCAAGAGAGGAGTTCTCAGCTGAGTCTAAGTCTAAATCTAAGTCTAAGTCTTACCCAAAGGTGTCCCAAAGGGGGGAAAGAGAGGCTCAACCCGTCGGCTGGTCCCAGGAGTCAGAGGTCTGTGATGGTGTTGTCCCTGACTGGTCCTCGATGATTTGTTCCCTAATTCCCTCCTTTCTTTGAGCTATTCTTATACTATTTTTCTGTCTGCAATGTGGAGTTTCAGTGATTCTAGTCATACCTTTACAGTAATTGGTAAAAGGCACTTCCGTTCCCCTTTTATGGTAGAAGTTACCAAAACTTAGAGGTATATTCTGTAAGGGGGAAAGAGGGGGGGAAGTGGTATGGAGTTATAGTTTTGTCAAGGTTCACAAAAGAAGGTAGTTGTCAAAAGGGGCGCCAACTGTCGATCCAGAGTCACAAATAGACTATATATCAAGCCTTGTACCATTCTGTGATTGAGACAAGAGTTGGAAAGCAAGCCTCTGCTGTCTCCCATCTTTTGTTTTTCCTTGATAACCAGTAGGCCTAGTAGGGAGGCAGCCTTGGAGAAGATTCTTCACGTCAGCTGTAATTTTCCCCTGGCATCTTCTTTGACACTGTACCTTTCCTTAGTGTGTGGACACAGCCATTTTCTGATTTTTAGTTACCTCCAGCCATTACACCACAGAGACATGGCAGTTATTTTCTTGATCACATCCACTGGGATGTGACGATACCTGTCTTGCCATTTTATGCCTAAAAATTGGATCTCCTGAGCAGGCCCCTAGACTTTGCTTTGTTTTATGGCAAAACCAGCTTTCAGAAGGATTTGGATTATTTTCTCTCCTTTCTCAAAAACTTCTTCTTCTGTGTTGCCCTATATAATGATGTCATCAATGTATTGCAGGTGTTCTGGACTTTCACTCTGTTCCAGTACAGTCTGGATCAGTTCATGGCAAATTGTGGGGCTGTGTTTCCACCCCTGAGGCATTCAGTTCCAGGGGTACTGGACACCCTTCCAGGTGGTGGTCTGGAGGCCACCTGTGGTCTGCAAACTGTGGTCTGCAAACTGTGGTCTGCACTCAGCTTAAAAAGGAATGGAGAAAAATGTCTTAGCAATATCAATTTTGGCGTACCACTTGGCTGTCTTCGACTCCAGTTTGTATTGAAGTTCTAGCATATCTGGCACAGCAGCACTCAGTGGCGGCATGATTTAATTCAGGCCCTGATAGTCCCCTGTCAGTCTCCACTCTCCATTAGACTTCCGCACTGGCCATATGGGGCTGTTGGATGGTGAGTGAGTCTTACTAATCACTCCTTGGCTCTCCAGTTGGTGAATTAGCTTATGAATGGGAATCAGAGTCTCAGTTGGTGCGATATTGCCACTGGTGCACTCTTGTGGTAGTGATCGGCACCTGTTGTTCTTCGACCCTCAACAATCCACAGAAGAACTGTCCTCCAAGAGACCAGGCAGAGCACATGGGTATCTACTCTTCCATTGAACCTCCATGGGCTGCAGGGACTTCCTTTGCCTTCTCCTTCTCAATGCAGTTGAACTGGGTATCTGAGATTCTCTGTCCTCTGCCTCCTCCTCCTTCCTCCTGGCAACGAAACTCTCTCTCTCTTTGTTTAGGCTGATGGTTGTCTTTTGTTCAGGTCAACAGCCTCTCCTCCGGGTTCACTGGGGCTTCTTCTTTTCAAGACAGTACTTCCACTCACAAATATGGATTCGCAGAGGCTTTTCTCTAGTGCTAATTGGCTCAACCTGGGCTGGGGTGTCCACCTTGGAGCGAGGGGAGCTTTCACTCTCACAAGGTGGCCCATTCCCCCACTACCAAAAACACTCTCCCCTCCCCAAACCAAACACAGTAACATTGTTCTTTCATCTGTTTCTAAATGCCAGTCAGGTCCCTCTTCTCATAGTATTTTGCGTATAGTTTGTCCATAGTCCACACTCTGTATGCTCTGGTTGGGACCATGTAATTTCTTTTGAGTGGGACATTCTTTTAACTGTGTCCAGGGTTAAGTCTGCGCTGTTTTGTTTTGGGTTTTTTTTACTCACTTATATTTATAACTTAACTCTTGTTATGGACTTTTATTTGCCAAAAACAATACCACAATTCGCTGTTCAGTCTTCTGTTACTTATGGGGATTATTTTTTTTCTTCTTAAAAAAAAAAAAAAATTTACGTGAAGCCCTGGACCCAACAAATGGCCATATTTTACTGATGTAAATTGGTAAAAGTTAAAATTGCCCTTCTTTTAAGAAAAGAAAGAATAAGAATTATGTACAGATATATAAGACCTCAGTGCTACCTTCTTACTACACTGTGAAATGCTAAGCAGCACTGCTTTTCTTGCAGATGTTCTCTGATATCTCAGTTAGATTTTTTGAAAAGGTCTAGACAAATTCATTTTTCTATGTATTGCTGAACACTCAATTCTGCATCTGCTGTCAGTGCTGGTTGGAGCAAGTCAAACAGCCACTGGAGCACTGATTTTCCAGGGACTGTCTGTTGAGTAGTTGACACAAAGAAGAAAAATTTTCCTGTGAAATCTACCTGTTCTGATTGTGATTTCAATATTCTACCCAGCTTTGATACAGTTCTCAGAAATCTTGTTTGGTTTTACAGAGTGAGAGCAGGACCTAGAACAGCATGGGATATCCAAATTGCAAAGCTCCCAGTTTTCAATTTATGTGGTTTTAGGAGGGACAGTTTTCCATCCAATCACTGATGTAACTGATAATGTTATTAAAACTTTTCTTACTTGTACAAAGCTATCATTACAGGAATCTGGCAGTGTAAAGGGTGCAGTATACCCTCCTCCACCCGTTAAGTCGTTTCACCACATTACCTGCATGGTGTAAAATAGTCTTAATGTCAAAAATACTCTGACTCATGGATAGCAGCATGCTTGAAAGAGCAAAAGCTGGCATGCGGATCCGGAAAGATAATTCTATCCTGCAAGATGTACAATACACACCAGGCAAATGTTCAATAAGCACTACTTACCTACAGCACACAATCTCTTTGCAAACAAATGCTATTCAAACCCTTCTGTGAGTTTGATAAATGTTTTATTTCCATGGCAAGGTGTGAGCAAGGTAGGAGCTGACACATCAACATGTAAATAAAACATTTGTCAAACATCTACAGTGATTCTGGGTAGTACTGTTCAGCAGAGGAACGGTCTGGAACCAGGTAAGCCAAGTTATCAGCGTTATTGGCACCATAATCCAAACCGGATGGATGGCATTGCTGTTTGTATAATTCCAAATAATTTTATATTTCTGTATGAGAACCTTAATTTTGTTTAATGAGCTTTCATGTGTTTGAAACTTGTATGTGTTTTTGCACCTGACATCCTGCCATGCCATTATAAATTAGATTAGTGGTACAGGAGAGTAGCTTATCCTTCTTCACAGATACATTTTCTCCTTGTAAGGTATTTCTAGAATGAAAATTTTTTGAAGAGGCTTAGGAAGCGCCTGACAGAGCACCTTTCGATGGAACATAATGATTTGTCTACAGCCTGTAGTCACACTCTGGTAATTTTTTAATCATGCAGGACATAGCAGAAAAGAGAAAACGGACAAATACAGTTACTGCTATGTTTAATTTTCCTTCTTAACCTTTCAAGTATAGGGTTATTAACAGTACCTGTGTTTTGCAAAATTGCTCAGTCCTGTTTCACACAACATTTAAACTCTGTGATGTATGTCTGTCTACACACATGCTCATACACACAATCTAAGTCCTTTGTCACTCTCCACTTTAATGAGTAGATGACTATGTCAGGGTAGAAAAGATATATGTAGGGTTAACCTTAGATGTTTGAAATACATTGCATTTCTTAAGTGGAGTGCAAAGCTCAAAGCACTTGTATTTTACATAATGTGACAAAAGTTTTTGTGAACAGATCCATCTTGGACAGAGTAGGACCAAAAGAATTTATTGTAAACTCTGAAGCAAAGCTTCCCACCATGGCAAACAAGAAGACTTAAACTTATACTGTTACTATGCCTATTAAATTACAGATCTATTATTCTGTGAGGGCTATTCCTCCTTCTCTGGGCAAGAAATGTAAAATGAAGTGCGTTGCTGTTATAAGCATTGCAATGTGGGCAGAGCAACAAAGGTTCTCTGGCTAATTTCTGTGAAGAAATGTATTTTGACCTATCTGTTTTGAGCTGGTTACATCAAACTGTTCTGCATGCTAACAACTTGTCTTGTGTTAGTCTGATCAGTCATATGAGGTACTGATGAAACAGACCCTAGACCTATATCGATTTCCATGTTCTGAAGATGCATTTTTCATTTCTGCATTCTGAGTACAGTGACATATGGCAGCTACCTAATGTCCTGGTTTTGCTAGGATAGAGT
>NW_010340487.1:0-2346 GCF_000700745.2 Antrostomus carolinensis
TTCCCCTCCTCTCCTTTAATCTCTGTCCCTCTGGACGCTGTTTGCTGTGCGGCCCGGATCCGGGCTGAGGAGAAATAGGCATGGTCGCTGGTGGGACTGTAGGTCTTTCCCCTTTGCCAGCCACAGAGGTTTCTGTCGTGAGGCAGTCTGGGTCTGGGAGCGTGTCCAGGGGAGTGCAACCAAGATGGTGAAAGGTCTTGAGGGCACGACTTAGGAGGAGTGGCTGGGGGCACTTGGTTTGTTCAGCCTGGGCAAGGAGAAGCCTGAAGGGGACGTCATCACAGTCTACAGTTTCCTCAAGGGGGACAGAGGGGGGGAAGTGCTGATCTGCTCTCTCTGGTGACCAGTGATAGCACACGAGGACATGGAATGAAGCTGCATTGGGGGAAGTTCAGAGTGGGCATTAGGAAAAGGTTAACCCACCACAGTGGGTCTGAAATGCTCTGTGAAAGCCAAACTTCTTAGCTATAGGAGTTTGGCCTGTCGATGGGAGAAAGCTTTCACAGAGAAAGGAGAGGTTGGTGGAGGTGGTTGTATGTTTCACTGAAGCTTGCCTAGCTCCCTCCTCTGAGATTTTCTCCATGTTGTCTTCTTAAACAGTATGTGAGGCTGCCTCCCAGGGCTGATACGACCAACGTGAAATCCACTCTCCCCTTTCTGAGACCTGTGCAGTTTTTTGCATCCCATGCTTTCCTACTGCTCAGTCTGTGTACATGCTAGCCTACTTGAAGCATCTCTGTCAAAGGATTAGCCCTAGTACAGAAGACCTAATTGAGACTGTAAATTGGACTTTGGCTGGTAAAACAACATGGAGAAACTTGTCTTTACGATCAATCATTGAGAAGGTAGCTCTTCTGTGAAATTCTCTATTTCCTTTGGCTCTTTTCCAAGGCTTCCCTCTGGCAAGTAGCAGGACATGGAGTTATGTGAGTCCTCAGTAGTAGAAACATCAGTGGTACAGAAGAGTGGTCCAGAGAGGATGGACAGCTTTATATAATGTTTGGGTGTGCTAATACAGTCTCTTTTAAGGTTTAAGTGAGAAGGTTAAGGATTGCTTTGTTCTGAACCACAGTGGAAGATTTTGCATAAGATGAGATGTCTCTTGTTGCAGTGTCTTGGGAAGGCTTTGTAGCTGTCCTCTATTTTTCTTCCTACATCATCCAAAGTCAGAAATAGTGACTCCCACCACAGCTTATTCTCTCAACAGACAGAAGCAATAAGGGCACAACCTGGTTAACTTATACCGAGGTTGATGGGTTGACTGATAAGTCACTGCTGAGGACAGACTGTGGGTAAGTAGGATTTGATGGAAGTAGGTGTTATGGATGAAGCAAGAATTAGTGGGATAAGTGACATCCCTGAAAAGTCTCCATACTTAGTGTCATGTGGAAACAATTGACAATGACAATGGTTACCTGTCCCATTTGGGGCTTTTGTACAGTTTCTATTGTTATTTCCTTTTTATGGACATTCTGAAGGAAAGTAACCATTGCCAAGCAGTGTCTACAGACAATTTAGTTGGATTCCTGGATGAAGGGGAGGAAATAGTCTTTAGCCTAATATTAAAGGTTTGCTTTTAACAAGCATACAGTAGGATCACTGCCTTAGATGAGTAGACTAGATAAGTTTGCAAGAACACATTAATTAGTTCTAAAATATTTATAGTTTGCATGTCATTTAGGCTTACAGAATTAAGTAAATGCCTCCCAGCATGTGGATTCATATTGCAAAGCGTTCAGGGGCAGCACTGATGTAAGGTCTGGTCTGCTTCCCCCATCCTCAGCCACTCGTTGCTGTCTCGAGGCTAAGGCAGGATTTATGCTGCTTCTCAGCTGTATCAGCACAACTGTTTGTGTGATTGTGGTATGAACTAGAGCAGGGAACTTAATCTGAAGTACAATAGTCATTAATTTTGGCAGTAACACTGGAGGCACAGGTACAGCTTTTTAGCATGACTAAATATGAACATGCTCGGTAGATGAGTAACAGAAGTGCCACTAAGGGACACAGGCACCATCTCTGACCCCTTGTTTGGAAACTCCAGTTTCCAAACTATGATTTAAAAGCTTCAAGCATAGTGAGGGAAACACTAGTTTCTCTGTATTCAAAGCAAAAAGAGAAGAAATCTGGGTAACTTGTGTGACAAGAGATGGGCACACTGTTACCTTCTTCAGCTTGCAGTGGTTTTGTGGCAAGAATTTTTCTGAAGCTGTACAATATTTCATATTTATTTACAGTGAGGCCTGTATTGATTAGTATAGACTTTTGAATTCAGTCAACTGAAGTGCTAAAATTGGGCTTAAGACAAATGCCTTTTGCTTAAGTTTAATAGCATTTCTGGTAGGG
>NW_010340487.1:2358-18921 GCF_000700745.2 Antrostomus carolinensis
CCAAACAAAGAAACTGGCTGTGTCAGCCTTACCTAAATTTGTTTGGTCATGCCATAACATACATTTGAAAGGCACTTTCAAGTTGCAGAAGGAGAGTAAAGGTTAAGTGTCAGCAACAATGGGCAAATGCAGCTGTTAATGTCATACATTGTTAACAATATTATGTAGGTGTCATGCTCTTCCAAAGATATTACTTCGGTTTTGTCTTCAAAACACTGTGTTGAACTTGTGATAGCTTAACACAGAATGTCACTGAGAACAAAAAAGAAATTACAGTTCTTAATGCAATGATGTATTGAGAAGTGCTTGCAGACTAGTATTGTCTGTTCAGATCAATGGGAGAGAGCAAATGATACATTTTTGCTGCCTTTTTTTCTTACTGAATTAGTCACAGGCAAGCTTGCAGCTAGGAAAAAAGCAACACACTGAAATGAATGGAAGTGAGCAGACAGCAGTCTCAGAGAGAATGATAGAGAGACCACTGGGAATTTCAAAATAAGTGCCTTCTGCCATAGTTGTTATGCTGCTGAAGTGGCAGATATGGACCAGTATTTATGACCCCAGTGAGGACACTGAGGGCAAAGTAAAGCTAGTTGCTTAATATGCCTAGTACCTTTGTCATTGCCTCCATTAAAGCTACTAGGGAGTGTCCAGTGGAGGGTCACAAGATTGGTGAAGGGTTTAGAGGGGAAGCCATACGAGGAGGGGCTGAAGTCACTTGGTTTGTTCAGCCTGGAGAAGAGGAGAGGAGGTCTCATCATGGTCTAGAACTTCCTGAAAAGGGGAAGAGGAAGGGCAGATGCTGATCTCTTTTCTCTGGTGACCAACGATAGGACCAGGGGAAATGGCAGGAAGATGCACCAGAGCAAATTTAGGTTGGACATTAGGAAAAGGTTCTTCACCCAGAGGGTGGTGGAGCACTGGAACAGGGTCCCCAGGGTGGTGGCCATGGCACCAAGCCTGACAATATTCAAGAAGCATTTGGACAATGCCCTCAGATGCATGGTCTGAATCTTAGGACTGTCCTATGCCAGGGCAAGCGTTGGACTCGATGATCCTTGTGGGTCCCTTCCAACTCACTGGACATTCTATGATTCTATGATTATTTATTTGATGTGTTAAATAGATTTAATATGCTGTTATCATAGTAAGAAACTTAAGTCTAATGATTAAGGCAAATAAATTCCTTTGGTAGTTGCTTTTAATCTCACCGAGTCAAACTGTAACACAGCTATCATGGGTAGATATTTGGAAGTTAATGTGGAATTGCTTCGGAGAGAAACCCCAGAGTTCACTAACATGCCATCTGACATCTCCTCCATCTTCTCATGTAATTTACATTGCTCTATAAATGCGTCTTGTCATTGCTCCCTGCCCCTGCTTAACCATCAGACACCGTAACTCTTGCAAAAGTTGTTCCTCCAATGACAGCATAGAACAAACTTGTGCTCTGCTTCCTTCATCGGCTTCTGATTCTGTAAATATATACTTGCATAATTTCACATGGGCCTGTAGTCTTTCTGAAGCCAAAGGATTTGCCTATTCATGAGTATAAAGCTATAAAATGTGTGTGAATGTTTGCAGACTTAGGGGAATTAAAATCTCATCTGTAAAATGCTCAGGTAATGAGTTTTCCCATTTGCTTCTATTTCACAAAGTCCTTCAGGATCTGGAGATTTGCAGGCCTCCTGTAATTATCTAGGGACATAATTAATTTTATTATTTTGAGAGAGCCTTTTGGAATCAGTGGCATTGTTCAGAGTAGTAAAATAAATACACACATGAGGCCTCATAAGTAAATTTAAAATAGTTTTCCGAGTTTGTTGAGTCTGCACTCATGCTGTAAATTTTTTTTTTTTTACCACTTATAGGTCTTTTAATAGAAAAGTGATTGAAATAAGGGAAGAGAAATAGAGCACAACAGTATGTGAAACAACCTTTGATCTTCCTGTAATGAAGAATTTAAAATTTATGGAGTGTCTTTAATGCACCAGCTTGCAAATGCCAATTCATATTAGCAAGGTTACAAATATACATGTATGTATAAATATATGTATTAAATTATTAGAGGATCAGAATCTATTTTTTAAAACTTTTCTTCTGAAATAGAACACACACATTTTATAGCTTGTGTACAAGGTGCTTGGTGCACTTTGGAGTTAAGCTATCTGATTGGCTTTCCAAAAACTCTGTTATAATGCTGTAAACCTGGCTGTAATAGTAGGTAACTGTTATTTCAGTGGCCCTGCATGGTCTGAACTTTGTCGAACTTAGACTTTGTCCTGACAGTATGTCAGCATTATTTGCGATGTATCAGAAATTATTTTAGTTTCTTTGAAGAAGCCCATTGTAACATTAGAGTAATGCCATTCTCACTACTGTGTTTCTGTGGATCGTTCTAGTTAATTTGACCTAGACTTTTGTGGGAGCTGTTGTCCCAGGACTAAGAGCAGCAATCAAAGATCAAACATGTATCTAGTCTATTTTTAGAAAACTAAAAGCACTGATGGTGTTTAGGAAAATGGAAGGGATTTTGAGAGAACAGTACCTCTTGGGGAGCTGAATTGCTCTTCATTCTGCAATGTGACAATCTTGTAACTTTTAAATTTCCTTTCAAAAGAGAAGGATAACAGAGAGAAGTTTAATGAGTTTTCTTTGACTTTTCCTATAGCAATATTGTGGGTTTTTTAAAAAAAACCTGGAAATATTTGATCAGAAGGAATTTCAATACTTAAGTGCAGAGTAGTATCCCAAGGAAAGTTCAAAAGGTACATACAACACTGGAATATGTACAGTGTAAAACAGTCCTAAAATGACTGAGAAATTAAATAAATTCTGTAATATCTATCTTTTTATACTTTTTTTTTTTTTACAATTGACATTGCTTTTGTTTATTTCAAGAAGATCTTGAAACAAAAGACATTCTACACAGAGATTAAGTGAGTGTTAATCCTCTTAGTGTCACTGAAGATAAGCATGTAAACTCCACTAGTTTATTTGAACTAAGAAAACCAATATATGCATAGGAGAGTAACACAAACTAGCAGCACAAAGGAAAATCTTAGTTAAAACCTAAAATGGCACTTCTGCTATGACAAGTTGAGTTTAGATTTAGGAATATGAAACTATTGAATGTGACATTATCCCTACGTGACATAGGCATGAAAGGCAGAAGAAGAAAAAAACCCAAAATGAACCACCAGGGTATCTGATTTCTTTCATTAGCATATTCAGATCATGTATTTGTAGAGTTAACTTTGTTTACCAAGATTTTTTTTTTAAATTCCTAGATAAAGTTTCTGAAAGTTGCATTAGTGTGTGTATTTATATAACCTTCCCTGTGTTCAATGATATAGGTCATAAAGGTTTATAGTCATTGCACAAGTACAAAAGTACAACCTTATTTTGCTTTTACCTTATTATAACAGTGAAGTTCTTAATTCTTTAGGTTGTAAATACCTATCCATCTATCTGTATAGAAATTTAAATAAATACTATCTTAGGATATTTAAATTTTTGAATAAGGAAAAGAACAGCATTTAAATTTTGGCCATTTTGTGTTGATAGATCATTATGGTGCCTGAGCTGAAACAAAAATACATTTAGCAATATAGTATGATCTTTAGAAGAAAAAAAAATTAAAATAATTTGCTCATAGCATAGGTTATCTATCTATTTTTTTTTTCCTTTTAGTATAGGCTGAGTTTGATTCCTCACCAGGACAGTGAGAAAATCAGAAAATGCAGTTTAACTGTCCTTTTCTGTGGTAATATTATTGCTCCTGCTTTTCTTCTAGCTGTAGCTAGGTAAGTTGGTAGTTTATATATCAGATTTCTGCATTTCAGTATATTTCTGTTAAATTTATTAGCAGTAACTCTTGCTAACTGGTACACAGTGAACTCTTGTGCACACTGCATGGTATTTATGCAGTGTGTCAGTTAGCTCTATTTGCTCTGATTATTTTTATTTTGATTTGCTTTCTGGTGTAAAATCAAGAAGGAAGTTAAAAGTCACTGTAAAATACATACATTTGACCAAGGAACCTTACATTAGAAAATATGACTCAGTATTTTTAATCTCTCCTGCTACTTGAGATTTTTATTTTGATGTTGGTCACCTCCCTTATTCCTTTGTACCTTTCTAGTCACTTTCTGACTTCTACTTTTTGATGATAGCTACCCATTCCCATGTTTCCCAAGTTGCATTTGCACTTTAAAAAGTCCTCATTTCTGCTTTTATACTCACTTGTAGTAATTTCCTTGGTCTTTTACTATTTTCCTCGTTTACAGTTTTGGAGGAATAGAGGCAGTTAATTCTCTTTCCTTTGATGACCCTGATGACCCTCAGATTCACTCATGTTTTTCTGCCTAAATCTTTTTCTTTCAGTCAGTTCCACTTACTATTTTCCTCATGACCAAGATATTTTTTCTCAGGAAGGAGTATAGCCATTGCCATTGCCAGTTGAGTGTCTCCTTATTTTTTCCCATTCAATGTAATGAAGTCATAACTGCTTCTTCCTGTGCAGCTACCATCTTGCAGTCCTAGCCATCCTGGTGCAATACAGAATGTGTGTAAGCATAATCTTTTTTTTTCCCCCAAGAGCTTTTTTATTTTTTTGAACTTTAAGATTTTTAGAACTTTTATCAAGTGCAGTAGGCATCAGGTTAGACTGTTTCTATAAATTACTATTTTAATCATCCAACAGAGAAACTGTTATCAAGTCAAAGTTCTTTTACACTTACTTCCAAAGGTATCCTGTCATACCAGATAGAATCCTGAATACAAACCCAAACAGCACTTAGTACAGTTCTGACTAATGACCACCAGCTGCCTGCATATACTCCCTATGTTACTGAAAACACTGATGCCCAAACCACAGATGCAATTTTCAAGGGCACACAGCGCAGAAGTGCATATTACCCATTTGCTTCTCCTAGCACACTCTCCACAGCAGCTTGCAGCATCTCTGAAGGTTAATGGCCAAGCATTTTCTCCCACACTTGGCTACCCTGTAGCCAGTGAATGGGCTTTTGGACTGTACTATTCATGTGCAGCCTCTGGCCAAAAGATGACTCTGGGATTCTGTGGTAAACTTACCAAAATGTTTATTTGTGTGTGAGAGTTAAAGCTTCTGTAAACCTAAGTAGTTTAAAACCTTTGAAGCACCGAAAGCTTGTATAGTGGTTATTTATGTAACTGTCTTTTTTCTGTTAATTTTCTAATTTTAAAAGAGTGATGTTTGTACATTGACAGTGTCTTGATGCTTTAATGAGTTTCCCGGACATTGTATACCTTTATAATTAGCCGTGGTAAGTTGCCTTATTAGATGTGAACTGACAGATTCTCTTGGTTCTTGAAGTTGTAATGTAATGTCATCCAAGTGCTTCAAGAATATTTCATGAAGTTAAGAGAGTATTGTTCTGTTTGAAAAGAAAACGCATCCCAAAACCAGACTGAGAAGTAGAGGCTGCACTTGTGGGATAATAATTGCAGCATTTATCCAAGCTGAAAATACTTAGCTATTGTCAAAAAAGGCAATTTAAATACCAAGAGAGATCTGTGTTAAATGTCAGTTACTGTGAAATTTTAAAAAATATTTGACTTCTAAAAATGCATGAATCCTAAATGCTTTTCTATTTGGGAAATTATAACCTTACAGGGTAGCTCAAGGATACTTTTCAGGAATGGCCTTTTCAAAAGGGTAAGAAGGAGTGAGCGACCTTACTCGTAACTCTCCTGGACAAGAACTAAATCTCCTTCTCAAAGAGACTTCCTGCCAATCATGAGGCTGGCCTGTTGCCCTCTCCCCCATGCATGAACTTCTGCAGATACCGTATCAACAGGCGATTCAGGTAGGTCCTTGCTTGTTTGGTAGGAAGTACTGAAGGCACTAATCAGAACCCAGCAGAGTTGGCTGCAGAAGTTTAGCTTTATATGCAGAAAGATTAGGAGTTTCCCATTTTGTGATAAGGAAGTCTAATGCTCTTGTTGCAATTTAATCCCTAAATCCTCAAATCTCCATTAGTCTGGGAGGATGTCTCTTAAAATATGATACAGTATTCATTATAATTTTATAAACCACTAAGCATTTGATTGAAGCTTTCAGTACTGTTTTAATACAATATTGTGCAAAAGGCTATTTTGTCAAAACACATTTTATGTCAAAGCCTAAATAGGTTTGTGCTTTTTACTAGTGTTAAACTCAAGGCTTAAAGCCTGAAAGAATATATTAGTTTCTTTATATTTATCCCTAAGATCACATTTGAAGATAATTGTTTCTTAGGAAAGCTGTTCGGGTTACCAGCCTAACTTATGCTCTCACTTAAAGTCATCTCAGCATTATAGTGAATAATTGTTTGATTTTAAAATTTGAGTGTCAATATTTTTATTTGATTGGCCAGAAACAAAGTCTTACAGTACCTCTTGTGATCTATTTTTGGTGCTGCAGGGTGCTTTATGTAATATATGGTGTTCAAGACACTATGCAGCTCCACCTGCTGTTCTAATTGCTGATCAGTTGTGAATAATATATTCTGAAAATTGCTCTTCCTTCAGGCTACTTCCAGCTTTGCTGTTAGTGACCTTATTTCTTCAAACTTAATGTGATATTAAAAATTTGTGTAAGATTGATTATGGCCAGGCATAAAAATATGTTGTAAAAACTTGCTGACTTGATATATAGGTTTTTCTGTTTCATATGTCAAATTAAATTTTAATTATTTTTTAAGTTTTGGATACCATATTGTAAACTGCATGTTGTCATAACACTCCCCTCTGTGATTACAGCCTTAACACTTAACAGATGTGTGCAAAAAACCATGACCAATTTAATCAGACTTCCACTATAAACGGATACTCAGTCACTAGATCTAGTGAATCAAAGCTCGAAGACTTTTGTTTCCTGAAGGATAGATGAACATTTAAGAGTTAGGTATTTTTGTACATGCTCAGCAAAATCCTTTTGCATAAGTAGATTAGTGACTTACTTGAAGATAGCAAAAGGGAGTTTTGTTCATGATGACTCAAGTGGCTTTATTTTCTTTTTCTTTTTTTTTGCCAGCGACATAACAGGGTTGTAAAGCAGTCTCTAGATTTCTGTAAACATTTCATATTCTTCATAACATGCAATTAGTATATAATAGCCCAAATTTGCAAACAGTAATGAAGAGTGACTAAATACCAGCCAGCCATGGAAACACTGAAAACTAAGCCAGAAGTTGTCTACCAGCTTTCTCCTCACCTACTTAGCTCAAATATTTTTTTTCTCCTCTGTTTACGCTGGCAATTATATGTAGGATTGTTTGATACTGAGTAACAGGCAAGCCTTAAACATAAACAGTGCAAACTGGAGATTGGTAGCTACCAGTGTGAAAATGATACAATTTACAAGGATGCTTTATCTGAATTCTTTAGGCAAATCCAACAGAATTTTTGTTATTTTGTTTTTGAGTTTGTTTTTCCCTTGGTTTTTGCTTATAGGCTTTATTGTGAGTAGGGGCTTCTATTTCTGTCACACCTGAACACCATAGATAATATTTTTGTCAATGTATAACACAAACTCAGTAGAGTCAGTCCAAAAAAAGCATTTTGCCGTGTTTTTTTCTCAAAGTTTATGGTTGGACTTTGACTGATTTTCAGGGTTTTGGTACTTACTGTCGTTTTGATTTCCTGCTAGTAATCCTACCATCAGAGTCATTTGCTTGCTTCTTCTTTTCTCAGTTACACCCAGTGTGTGGTAATTGGCTACTGGCTCTACTTGGTCCATGGCTAGAAGATACTGTTTTTTTTAAGAGCAATGTGGAGCCTGCTAGCCATTGTGTCATGATGTTCTCTTTCCTGAACTTGTCTAGTAGCATTTGTGGAATCACACCTTCAAAAAGAACAAGACGAAATAAGGTCAAAGAAAGATTTTAGATTATTTTAGTATTTGATTTAATTAGCATAGTTCCAAGAAAGTTAGCATTAAATGTGTGGAAGTATTTCTTTAACCTATAATCTTTATCTCTGTGTTTAGTCGATGCTCTTTTTAGCAGGGAATAATTTAGTGAAATTTCTGCTTCCAAAATTTTTAATTTAAAGAAATTAGATTAATTTTTGCTGAATCTATCTCAGATCAGGGCATGTTTAAGTCCTAGTTTCACATTTAATTTTCTGTCTCCTGTTGATTCAGGTCATGTCCATGGGTATAGTAAGCAAGCATCATGTAGTCAGGTTAGAAGCTGAAACACCAGCTCTGTTAGGTGACTGATACCTTTATTATACCTACATTAATGGAAGTCTGGTGTCTAAGATGCAACTACATTGCCTGGTCACAGAAATTTGCAGCTACAATAGATTAAATATATTTATGTGGATGCAGTTTATCAGATATATGCACAGTTTTGGACATGAAAATACTGTTGGGGCAAGTATAGAAAACAGAAAGAGACCCTTTGTAAACATTGTCTTTAAAGTTGTGCTAACACAGAGTTCCTGTTTTGCTCAAATATTCCATAAGGAAATAATTGTGACTATTTGTATGCCAACTATTAGGAAAAAGGTTCAGTTACAATGTATTTGTATCTATAGAATACAGTGTATTACAATGTATAGAAGTTTACTTTGCACACATTGCAGACAGTATTTTTCATCCAGGGTATGCACAGTGATTTAAAAAACCCGATTAATATAGCTGATACTTGTTTCCTCAAACCCTTCATCCCTATGCCCTTAAAAAGCATAGATACTTTGTTTTATTTTCCCTAAAAATAGACTGTATATAATCGAGAGAAGAAGTGATTTGCTTTAAGTCACACATATGTGTCTCATTATAATCACGTCTTTTGATTCAAAAGTATAACTCTGTAAGAAGAATAGGGATATAACAGTATATTGGCATTTTTAGATATCAATTTTGAATGGAAATTTCTCGTGCTATTAGGGCACATTTCCGAAAAATAATTCAGGGGACTGTAATATAGTATTTCTTTCCTTTTTTTTTTTTTTTTTTTTTTTTTTTTTTTCTTTTTAAATCAACCGCAGCATTGGAAGATTTCAGTGGTATTCAGTGGTTTACAGAGTTGCCATACTGTCTACTAAGCAATGTGAAGGAATACAAAACAGATTTCTTGAAGAGTATTTTCAGTGTTCTTTACATAAAATCAAGAAAGGAAAACCTAAGTAAGTGAGGTTTAAATAAATGTCTATAAGATAAAGTTTGTTGAACAGCATGTGGTTAAAATTTTCACTCCTATAGACCATTAACTTCCTGCAAAGAGCTTCTGATTTAACTAATCACAGAATCACAGAATGGGTGAGGTTGGAAGGGGCCTCTGAAGGTCATCTAGTCCAACCACCCTCCTCAAGCAGGGACTCCTAGACCATGTGAACCAGGATTTTGTCCAGATGTTTTTTGAATATATCCAGGGAGGGAGATTCCACAACCTTTCTGGGCAACCTGTTCCAGTGCTCAGTCACCCTCACTGTAAAGTTCTTCCTTATGTTCAGGTGTTCACCTACTCCTCTTCTTGTCTGCAACCCTAACTGGTTGGATGGAGGAGAAAACAACCTGTGTCACAAGGCCCTTGAGTACTGCTCCTAGGACACTGAAATCCCTTTTGATAGTTCTCAAGTTGCTCTTGGTATCACCAGTTCCCACATGGAAGAGTAGCATGGAGTAGTGGTCAGATGGCTGGACCAGACTTGACAGTTTCTCCTTGACATCTCTGATGTGAGCCCCTGTCAGGCAACAAACCTCTCTACACAAGGGGTCAGCTTGGATTGCATTACCTACTAAATGTTTCTACTATGTGGTTCTTCATGACTTAAAAATAAAGGCCATGTCCTTGCTAAATGCAAAATTAGGCTATCTGTAAGGTACAAAGTAGAGATTCCTGACAGTTTGCTCCCAGTAACTCTTTTCTCCTCTACAATTTTTTTTGAGAGTTTAGATTAAGTGATTATAAGATCTCCAGGAACCTTTCAATACTTGAGTGGGAAGAATGTTGGTAACATACCAATGTTTTCATTTTGTCACTGGAAATTGAAGCATCTCATGTTCTGTCAGTCTACAAGCACAATATCTAGGGGGGGTGAGAAATATTTAAGTTAATTGGCATTAGGATATGCCAATGGGGTATTCCATATCGTATCACGACATGTCCAGTATATCAGTGAGGGGCTCTTCCTCTTTTGCCCCTCTCTGGTTTTCGCTCGGGCTCTCGCTCTTACTCTTCCGGGATTGTGGTTTCGGTTCGGGATTGTCGCTCCTCTGGGATCGATATCTGGGAACGGACCTGGCTTGGTCGGTGGGTGGTAAGCAGTTGCACTGGGTATCACTCATTTTCATATTTTATTACTATTATTATTATCATTATTATTTTATTTTATTTCAATTATTAAATTGTTCTTATTTCAACCTATGAGTCTCCTTACCCTTACCTCTCAAATTTTCTCCCCTGGGGATGGGGCAGAGTGAGTGAGTGGCTGTGTTTGGCTGCTAGCCAAGTGCTAGCCAAGTGAAACCACCAGACTGTAAGATTCTTCTACCTATGTCGATAGATTATTTCTCATTTGCTCAACTCTGGCATCCCTGGACCCATGGTCCTTTCATTTTGGACTAAACTCATTAGCTCAGAACTTATCTTTCTCCAGTAAAGCTAATTTTTAAGAAATGTGATATTTCAGATAATCTATGCAAATAGCCAGAAAGTATGTACAATTTTAGAGGATCCAGTCCCATCAGACATACAGTGAAAGTCAAGTAACTAGAGGGGGCTAAGAATTCTGTGCAGAAAGTCCCCGAAATCTGCCAGCTTGCTGTTCTAAATAATTTTTCTTTCTGTTAACGTAGAAGGATAACAAAGTAGAACAACTGTTTTAACGTAGAATTGATATTAATATGATATGATATGATTTATTTTTTTTTCTTCAAATCATAGCACGGGTCTTCATAGTGTTTCTGTATAAAAAATGAACAAATTGGCAACATGGTTGCTTGGGAACATATTGACCAGACAGCAGAGTTCCTCTTGTAGTCCATTTGCTGCCAGTGTGATAACTGGGTCTGTCAGTTAATTCAGAAATGGAATAGTGCAGCAAAACTTCTGAAAAGTGCTACACCTGGAGTGACATCAATTTTACTCTCCAAGTGAATTTGACTGTGAACCATTTTGCGTGGAGTCATGCCATTACGGCTCCATCTCTGTGGAAAGAATGGCCCAAATCTGAACCAAAGTACTGCAGCTCTGGCTCTCTGCATCAAGTACTGCAGGTAGTATACATAGTAGAAAAAAAGGGGAAACACTTCTATTACAATCTGGGAAATAGTGACTGAGACCTTGTGGAAATTTTTTTTTATACTTTAGCCTTGCGTGACAATCCTACAAGAATTAATGAAAAATGTAAAAGCATTATTAGAAAGACAGACTAATCTCAACAAAACTAGTGCAAATTTTCCAAGGCAGAAAAATAATAATAAATATTATTTTTAAAGGTACTAGGTAAATTTTATTTCAATGAGCCTTCTTTGAACCACCATATATATATTTTGAAACAATGGTAGAATATGAAATAAGAGGGCTAAACCATCCCTGTTTCTGCAGAGAAAAACTGTACCTTTGTAGTCACAGATAATTATTTTTAAAGCCATCCAAACAGTGGACAATGGAGAACTCCAGCAATAATTATTGACTCAAAAACCTTTGACAAAAGTCTCCAGTAGGATCATATTCTAGAAACCTGCTACTCAAAGAATCAGACATGTATGACTGTCCATTAAGAAACTGGCTAAGAGATTGGAAACAAAGCAATGGTTCCCGGATTGTTTTCAGCATTGCAGAAGTCTTTTTGTGGCACACTAGAAGTGATGTTGCTTAATGTATTTATCAGTCACTGGATAAAAGTATATGAATGGTGAGAACACAGATTTTGCAGATATTTAACTATGTTGGTTAGGGAAAGGCAAAGAAAACTGTGAAGCAACTCGGAGAGACCCAGTGGAGTTAGATGAGTAGATAAGAGATGATGGTAAAAGAAGGCACACTGAAAGGAGTAAACTGAAGTAATGTGAAAATGTGTTAAAATGCTAATGGGAAAAATATAAAGTAGTTTGAGATATAGTTTCAAATGCTGTTATTGTTTAGAAAAAATATGCTTATAAAATCAAAATGGAAAAATAGTTCTACCACTGTTCCATAGTCTTGGGTTTTAATTAATTTAATCAAGAAGGAAAAGATGTGTAGTTATTTATGAATGATTCAATGGAAATATCCCCTTTGTACATAGCAGGATATAAAGAGAATTCATCATGCTGTACTAGGTTCTGATAGTACGTTCTCAAAGTGATAATATGACAGAAATGTTAAGAGTCAGCAAACAGAAAAGATTCGTTGACTTAGATTAAAAGAAAAAAAACAACCAAAACAAGTATAGAAAGTAGTAACTGTGTTTTTATCCTGTTTTATCCTGTGCATTTTAAATTATCCTTCTTCCTAATAAAGGATGAGGAGAGATACAAACAGTTTCAGAAGGTGTAGAATTCTGTGAAACTCATTGTTGGAAAGATCTTCATCTTGAGACAACATTCGTCTTTGCATTAGAATAAATAAATGCAGTGCACATAATGCCAATCTCTATAAATTAAGAGTTAGGAAAAAATTGCCAGTGCATAAATCATTTCCTAATTGTCAAGATGTTTACATTTCTGAAATACCTGATTGCAGTTTGCTATTGGAGATGTGACACTGAGCCACATATAATAATAGTAGTGTGGGATAGCAATTCCTGTGCTCAGAAGACTTGCCAGATCAACACTATCTCCATCCCTAGCTGCAGTGATTAGAAAGGAATTGGTTGCTTGACAACCATGTTAGCCCTAGGTAATTTTCACAATATTTATGAGCTGATGTTCTACTTGGATTAGATTAATTAGCTATGCCTTTCAGAAAGGAGAAAGGAAGATATGGGGAGCTGACTCCTACTGATCACCATAGATGAATGAGTCAAGATTGGCTAAAAAAATCCCAATATGCTGGCTTGGGGGGGTCGAAAAAGTATTGCAGTGCACTGCATTTTATTCCAATGCCTGTATTTGTGAAGCTTTTCTTTTTTGCAGCAGTCAGCTATTGGTTAAAAATAGATGCATTATATTGTCCTTCAATATTCATTAAATTGAGTTGTGGCAGCCTGTGAGAAGCATCCAATTAAGCAGTTCACTTTCTACACATAAGACTACAAATGAGCGTCTTCTTTCTTTTCAATAATACATCACAGTCTGCCATTAGTATCTGTAAAATAATTGATAAGGCAAAAGTTATTTGTAAAATACATACTAGGAATAGAAAAGTATATTAGAGAGCTTGATTTTGCCTTGGGACTTTCCTCTGACTGTGGAAAAAATGCAGCATACTTTGATTTAGTTTTTACATAGCCTGGGGAAACATGAAATGCCATATCTAATCCTTCAATATTTTCTATTTCTGACATGTATTATGTATTATTAAATCTTAAAAATCAGAGATTGAAAACACATCATAGACTTTACTCCCCCTGAAGCCATTACAGGACAGTAAATCTGTCTGGGTCGTGGGAAAGGCTCAACGACTTTTTGGATCTATCCAATTTATCTTATTTTGCTGCTAGCGCATTGATACACCGGTAGGCTTGTTTGAAGAACGTGCCTAGGCTACGGTCAGAGGCATGACCGCCATCACTGCAGGCAGACCTCAGCTAGTGTGAGCAGCAATGGCAGTGGAGGTGCATTGGCTCAGGCTTCAGCATTAGACAGAGCATCCTTCCGATTTCCCACGACTGACCTGTGCTGCTGACCCTTCATTGGCATGTTGGCTAAAGACATCTAAGCTAGCTAGGTTTGCTTTATGTATTATCAAACCATTTCCTCATCTGCAGTGCAGATCTGCTTCAGATTATACACTAGTTCTGACACAGTGGTGAACAATCAGTCATAAGGAACTGCCAGGACCTGGAGGTCTCTCTGTTGAGCAGCTGAGGTGGTCTTAGTATACCACAATAGTAAGGTAAGAGCGTGACATCAACCTGGTGCCAGTTTCTTGTTTCCACAGCCCTGGGCATCTCCAGGAACTAAACCAAGCTTCTGTGTAAGTCATTATATTGCAAGTTACATATTACATGCCTCTTTTGTAGCAGCTCCCTCAGCTGCTCCTCATAGGACTTGTTCTTCGGGCCCTTCACCAGCTTCACTGCCCTTCTTTGGACATGCTCCAGCACCTCCATGTCCTTCTTGTAGTGAAGGGCTCAAAACTGAACACAGTACTCGAGGTGCAGCCTCACCAGTGCCGAGTACAGGGGCACGATCACTTCCCTGGTCCTGCTGGCCACACTGTTTCTGATACAGGCCAGGATGCCATTGACCTTCTTGGCCACCTGGGCACAGTGCTGGCTCATGTTCAGCCGACTGTCGACCAACACCCCCAGTCCTTTTCTGCTGGGCAGCTCTCCAGCCACTCCTCCCCAAGCCTGTAGCATTGCATGGAGTTGTTGTGACCCAGGTGCAGGACCCGACACTTGGCGTTGTTGAACTTTGTGCCACTGGCCTTGGCCCATAAGTGCAGCCTCTCCAGATCCCTCTGCAGAGCTTTCCTTTTATTGTCCCCGGAGTGTAATGAGACACAAAATCTTGTATTGACTATCCATTGATGTCAGAGGAGGAAACCTATGGATGTGACAGTTAGCAGAAGCCTCCTAACAACTTGTAGCCTTTTAAGGCAAAGGAAATAGCCTGGAAAAGGCTCCAGCTCTGGGAAGGAGGGCATGCATTGCAATGCGCCTGAGGACCAGCTGCCACTGCAAAGTGTTCTCATGCTCCTTCCTCCTCCACCTTCCACCTCTAGTCTTGCCATCCTGCCACCTCTCCTGTGGCAGCATCAGCATCCCCCCAGTCCCGCAGCAAGGCAAATGGGGGAGCTAAATGAGCACCTCACTGTAAGGTGAAGGTGGAAAGAGACAATTTACAAGTTTGTCTATGACCACTACTATACCAAGAAAAAGAGGTGAAATCCTGGTTTATGGGAGCACTGGTAGCATTCCTACTTGAGAAACAGGATTTCATGTATAATAGACATGAGTATGCATCTAGGAACTCAGTAACAAGCTAATTTTTTGCTAATTTTTCAGTTTGTCTTTGCAGCAGTTTACAAGCAAAATATTTTGTGAAGACTTAGACCATCTAGTACATTATCATTATGAGAGCTGTATCTCAATTAAAATCTTATTTAAAAATACAAGGATAAAACATTTTTAATCATAATTGCAAAGCACTGTAACTATTTCAGTAAGAAATGAAAAGTAAAGCTGCAATTTTGTATTCACATGTTTTCTATGTTTTCTATATTTTCCAGGGTATAACTTGGAAATCACGGACAAATTCATTCAGAAGTCAAATCTGTCAGAAATTCCAAAAAATAGGAACTAGCTAGAAAAATGCTTGCCAGATGCACAATATGTACTGAAAGACAAAATCAACTTCTGTGCTATCTACTGCTATATGTAAATAATATGTATCATTTATTTGTTTTCCCTTGTGGTTTTTCACGTCCATCAACTTTCTGTAGAAGTAGAAACAAAAGTTTAAAGTTTTAATAATTAAAATACTGAGACAGTAAAAGCAGTGACATAAATGAAACTAAAAGAAATCAGGCTGTGATCTTGCATACTGGTATGTACACAGACAATGACATTGTTCCTTAAAAAAAAAATCTTTTACAGTTTTTATTCTGTGAGCCTTGCTATTGTGCCTGGGTATCAGAGGAAATCTTCCTGCCAGTCATAATTAGAATTGCCAGCTTTTAAAGTTTATCTTAGTATTTACAGGGATCATCAAATTAATCAAAAAGCTCCTGGGATATGTCTCTGCTGTGCAAAGCACAATAATATTAAGTGATGCCTGACTTGGTGCTAAGTAAGTGAGCTGCATTGTGCAAAGCCATGCAAGAGGCAGTAACTAGGGGCTAGAAAAGAGTGTAGTGACAGAGCAGGCTAAGCCCCAAATGGTCTCCAGTTCCAGAGACAACTTGCTCTTGGCCAGTGTATCACCTCCCTGCAGCTATACAACGTACAGCATGGGCAAAACCCTGTTGTATTATGAAGACATTTGTAGTTTGGCCTCAGACTGAAACAAATTCAGGCTGTGCCTGATAATTAGGTGTCTTAGGGTTTATGTGTATCTCACCACATTATTTACTGAGTTACCTGCAGTAATATAGCATCAGTAGCAAGCAGAGGATGTTTTAAAATGCAGTCTACTGCTTTGTTGCTAAATTGTCAAGTAATGCATAATTTCTCCCCCTAAGCTCCATCAAGGCAGAACACTTCTTGCAACCATCAAAGAGGACTTGGGGGATGGAGAGGAGGTGAGACTGATGGCAGCAAGGCCAGGAGTTTACTGTTGGTCTTGAAAGCCACATTTCTCCCCAAAGGCTCTAAGGAGAGCTGCATAAGAGCTTCAGTGGCCAGGTATGGTCGGTCCCACCATGCCCTCTGCCACTGTCCACCATCATTTGTAGGGCCAGGGGTTAAACTGATCAAGGGAGCTGATCTCTGTAAAAA
>NW_010340488.1:0-64144 GCF_000700745.2 Antrostomus carolinensis
ACCTGAAAGGAGGTTGTAGCAAGGTGGGAGTGTGTCTTTTCTCCCAGTTAACTGGTGATAGAACAAGAGGAAATGTCTTGAAGTTGTGCCAAGGGAGTTACATATTGGATATCAAGAAAAATTTCTTCACTGAAAGGGTTCTCAGGCACTGGAACGGGCTGCCTAGGGAAGTGTTTAACTCACCATCCCTGGAGGTGTTTAAAAGATGGGTAGATGGGGTGCTCAAAGATGTGGTTTAGTGGTGGACAGGTACAGTTGGACTCCATCTCAAAGGACTTTTCCAAGCAGGCGATTCTATGATTCTATGAAAACACTTTCATATTATATACAGGATACTATTTGTTTCCAAAGTACGGTTCTATACTTGTACAAAAAAATACACCAATGTTGGCATTTACTAATATTTTAACTATACATATACACAAATGACATGATCTTTTTTTAGACTTGAAGTTTGAAAGCTAGGATTATATTAATTTTCTTCTCCATCTACATTTCCTATAACAACATTACACTAACTATAGTTAAGCAGAGCATTTTATATATATTTTAAGCACTTTAAAAAGTGATTCTAGCTTAGAATTGTTTTTCTAATGCATGGAAATGCCTTGCATTATCTGCAGTATACATTAAAACACACCAGTAATACAGTTCTGCTATCATAGATCACATATCATTTTCTTGATTGGAAAAGTCCCTCAGAAAGTATGTAAAGATACCCCATTTCTATCAGAATTGTCTCTATGCTTGTAAATGTTTAAAGAATTAAGCTACCATGAAATAACCCTATTTTTCTTAATAGGAGAATGCCCTCAATAAAAATACTAGAAATGCAGGTGTTACTAGAGGTCTCCAAATCCTGAAAAATAGTACAAGTATTTAGCTTTCAGCCATGAAAGTGCATGAACATACTGAAAGTGACCAGTATTTAATTTCTAATGTTTTATAGAACTGTACTTCCCATAATTCATTTCTTACTTGAATTTCCTCAAGTCTCCCAATGCTGACTCATTTCGTTGGCTACAAAAAGCAAGATCAAGACTATTAAGTAATGATTTTCACTCAAAGCAGGTATTTATACTCATCTACACTTTGTGGTAAACTTGCTGAAAATAAAAACAATTATTTCAGACCACTGAAATGAAGTGTTTGCTTAATTAAATATTTAATCAAAACAATCTCCAGTCTTCCTAAGATGGCCACAGAACTTTCAACTCCTATATTATACTCTGCTCCAAACCATTTCTGTCACGGACAGCTACACATTCAAAAATTACTATTAACACATAGTTCTTCAGCAAGATTAATTTCAGGCCTTAAGGAGGAGGTCTTTTAGAAAAGAAAAATCTCTTTCTTTGGGATATCTTCTCTGTCTTAAAATACACATACACAACTTGATCAAAGAGGTATTTCCATCAGCAACTGACCAACATACTCAACTGTTCAGCATCATAAGGGGAAAAACTAACAACCTGTGGTGTACTATTATCCACTTAAAATAAATTCCAGCCTTGAAACATGCAACAGCATCATAAAAATAAAAGTAGCACTCTTTATTATCTCAAACTACCAAAATGAACAGAAAGCTTGAAAGTGCTTACAGGGTGGTTTCCAAATATCCTGATGGAGACTATTTACAGGTTAGTTAAGACTTTATTGAATGCAAAATTTTAAGGAATAGGAAAATGTAAATAACTGAAATTTAGCAATGGTTTTCCAGATAATGATCCAAGAATGGAAATTTTTAATAAGCCTTTAAATACCAACATGCTGATATGTATAAAATATAATGGTCTGTAGCAGCCAGTACAAAAAGAATGGAAAAACGTAATCAAGCTATGCTAAATAAAGCCTCCTGAGTTAGCAAAACAGATTTTACGCAGCCTTCAAAGGGAAGAAAGGAGCTTTTATTCAGATTTTTTAAAATAAACTATGTCTGGTTAGAAAATAAATTAAATCAAGCTTAAAATAAAGTTTTGCCATAAACTTGTAGCAACTCCTCTAATGAATAACAGCATAATATAAACATTTCTAGAGATTGACTGATAAGAAGTGATGATCACAAACATGAATTTTCATTCAAGTATTAAGAACAATAACCATTTATGACAAGATAACAACACATCTCCAGAGGATATTACCATGTCTTAAAGGACTGAAGGCATCTAGTTTACATAAATGTCAATTCTGCATCTTCATTTGTGCTTTTCACTGATATAGAGCATCCTCGTCAGTGATGTGGTAAAGATTTAGAAACATTATTTCATTCCTGTTTTTCCCCATCAGAAAGAATTAGGGTTATGGATTACAATTAGCAGAGAATCTGGGACAAGGTTTGCCAAACCAGTCTGTCTTTGCAAAGCAAGGAGTCTGCTGCTTTAGAAGAATTTACTGGAGTCATGCCCAGTGACTATCTAGAGTCCATAGACAAGAAGAGAAAAACAACTAAGCACTACCAAATCTGGAACGGGAACTTGGAGAACCAGTACTTCCAACATCTGGGACTGAAAGAGTAAAATGGCCAGTGGCAGATCTATCTGCACAAGTAGACTAACCAGAATTAAATGTAGTTTTCTGAAGTTGGAAAGTAGGACAGATGACAAATGTACCCACAGTCAGATACAAGAAGGGTAACATTGTTTCTTAAAAAAAAAACCCCAAAAACTTATTCCCGTCGTTATAATTGGTATCTGTTTCTTGCAAAAGTTCAGTTTGGAGAACTAGAATAAATCCCTACTGCTTGCATGTTGTGAGAAAATAAGAACAAGTGCATTTCACTGTTTGGCACAATACTCATATTTAAGGTGCCAGATTCAGCAGTACTACATAAAACAAGATTCCAGTATCAGACTGTTTGAAGATAATTCACAAATCCTTAGAGAGAGGAAAACCACATATAAAGCTTATCAACAATGCAACTGATACCATAAAGGCCAGGTTAGATGAGGCTTTGAGCAACCTGGTCTAGTGGAAGGTGTCCCTGCTCATAGCAGGGGGGTTGCAAGTGGATGATCTTTAAGGTCCCTTCCAACCCAAACTATTCTATCCTTCTATGAAAACAGAAGCAGTAATTAGCACCAGTTCATTCTTCACTGCACAAGGAGATGAACCAAGGTTACAGTTGTACCCTTTATTGTAGTATTTCCTAATTTTTAACGCTTCATTGTGCAACACTGATGTTCTTTTATGATAGTTTGTACAATGCAATTTGCCATACTTTTTTCAAAATAAATATAATAAACACACACGTTAATCTTAAGGCAAACATTTACTGAATGCCTAGATCACAAGCAATTTTGGAATCTTAGCATCAAGAAATTATCACCCATCCACTATCACTTGATTTAACGCAGTAGTAGATAAAAATGAAAGGTCATTTATTGACTCGGAATATATTCCACATGAATACTTGAAGGACCTACTACTGTTTAAAACAAAGCAACGAAATACTGAGACTTGGAACTAATCTTATTGCCAAATTCCTTAACAGAGACGTCTCAGGAATCCATTTATTCCCTTCTGTTCAGAATTGCCAGGTGCCATCCGTGTTTAATGCCTCTCTCTTGCCTGCAGGCACAATATTGATTTCTCACAGTCCAGTTTTTACCCTTATCCATAACTCTATTTTCTCTTTTTTCCCCGTTATCTTTCTTTCCCATTGTTCATCTGCCTTCACATTATTCTATTTTAGGTTCCACATCCTTCCCTTTCTTAACTACCTTCCTAGCATTTACCCATAACATCTAACCCAGAGTTCAGTCCCTCCAAACACACATATCACACTGCACCATGTCCCACGCTGAGATCCACCTGCCTTTGACTTCAGTTGCTCTTCTTAACTCCAGTTGCTCTTCTGGGGCAAAACAACCTCACAAAGTTCTCATTTCCATGGTTCAACACCAGAGTACTGAGAAGGAACATGCACAGGAACATGCAGGGATTTGTGATGATGATCCATGTATCTATCACCACATACTTTAACCACCATGACTGCTGTCCAAGAATGAAGAATAAAACTCAAAAAATCTTATGATGGTACAAGGTTAGCAACCCATTCCTCATGGTATAAAGCTCTGAAGCTCATTCAAAAGACAGAATGTTGCTCTTCTGATGTGTCTTTTATGTGCCCATTCCTACTAAATGACAATTCATTTCAAATTCTGTTTTCTTGTATGTTTCTCTAGCTTCCATACTAAAAACTGCGCTGAAAAGGAAAATCCTATTATTTCACTGAAAAACTATTGTCATCCAATAGAGGGTAAGTGATATATGAAGGAATTATTTTCCAGAATCTTTAAAATAAAGAATAGAGCTTACATAACTAGATGAAGCTCATAAGAGGCCCTATTTCACTTCCTTAAAAATAAAAATTGGACAAAATTAGCTTACTTCACGCATTATAAGCAGAAACTTCTGACAAGAAAAATCCAATTTTTATCCAAAAGCTTCTGCTCACTGCACATGCTAAACTTTTAATCTGGTCAATTAGAAAATTGCTTAATTTCACTGTCTTCTAAATTAAAATAAATGTAATTCTGCTCCATACAAGTGATCAATGTTAACTTATTAAAAATTCAGCCAAATTCCATGAAGCCAACCAGTGATAAGACAGAATCTTGAGTTACATTTGGGGGAGCAGACGGGCACTGAACAACTTTACAAGGCATTGGTCAAAGGTTTTACTTTGTGGGTACAGCTGTACTTTTTTGTATGCACATGGGGTTTAAGGAAAAGGTTACAAAAGGTGAATTTTCTTATGCTAATTGCATTTTGAAAATAAATATTGAGTTTTAGAGCATTAGAGATATATTTTTTAGGGAATTTATACAACAAGGTAAGCAGAATATATTCTAAGTGTAAAGTACTAAGTTTTTATTTTTGGCTTACTGGCAGTGTCCCCCAATTTTTCAAAGTAGGTGCTAAGTGCTGATGTGACTTGTATAATAAAAATATCTACAAGACAACCCACAGACCAAGTGTAACGGTCATACTGCACTTTCTTCACAAGGTCTAAAAAGAGCTCTCAGAGCACTTTCATCCATAGTTGTCAGGCTATATTACCATAGATTTAGCATACCAAATGTGAGGTTTATGACCATTTAATTTTATAAAAGGAGAAATAAAATCATGTCTACATTAACAAGTGTAAGAAGTTTTACACTTACTCTGCTCAAAGCCAGCTGGACGTGAGTCAGTCACAACACACTCACCTGCATTAACACCACTATGAGTCAGTATGAGGATATTATGCCTCATAGAAACGTGACATAACTTGATCAGGATTGTACAGCTAATCACCCACTGATACAGAATGTAAACAAAAAAAAAATCCATTTTTTTATTCCCACACTGAAGTTTTAGTTGCTTTTTTTATCATACACCAAACAGACCAACTGTTGTTACTAGACTACCTTACAGAAACTGCAGATAAAACTCATTAACTTTTCAAAATCCTACCCAAAGATCAGGGAATTTTTAGAACCATTAGAAGTCATGCTGTATAAGCAGGAAGGGGAGACTTACAGAAGTAAAGGACTTGCTCCAAGCTACTACTAAAAGTTTAGAGAGGTTCAAACAGCAGCTGGCTAAACTCATGGAAGAAACCTTCATTGAGAGCTACTAAAAACAAGACACGTCTATCTGAGGAAGTCTGAATTACACATAGCTAGAGGTTAGGAAAGCATCCTGTGGAAGTATCCCTGTATGTTTCCCTTTTTCTCATATTCCTCCCTTAAAATCCACTGCTGGCCAGCACTGGAGATGATATAACAGGTTAAATCAATCTTTGGGCTGATCCCAGTACAAAGTTTAACAGTCTTAGTCTCGATGCCTTGGGAATAAAGCTTTAATTTGTTAATTCTACCTTTTAAGGTAGGATTAAAACCTATATTAAGCTACAATTTTTCTCACCAGCTATTCTTAATATAAGCTAGTTGATAGGCTATCCCGTTCTTGTGTAACTGGTGACTACCATTTTATGCTATTTAGGGTATTTCTAAAGAGGATTAATTCAGTGTTTGATTTAGTTTAGTGTACTTAAGCACTTGTATCCCTAGGTTTTCTCTTTTTATTTAGTATTTCCCTTGTATTTAACACTTTTTAGACAAATGATGGAAGAACTGAAGTTTTAAACCTGAGTTATGTATGTTTCTCAAGTTTGTGGAACATGTACTGTCATTAACACAGGTAAAATTTGGAGTTCAGTTTTGGATTCCATCTTCGTGCAAGAAATATTTGGGTTCCCCTGTTTACACTAGTCCGCCCCCAAAAAAAAAATCAAACAAACCAACCCAAACCCAAAAAAACCCACAAGGAAACTGCAACCTGGGTTAAGGTTCTGCTCCTGAATGTCCTAAAACATTTTGAGTTTTGAATCATTGCATTATACAATGTGTTTAAATCAGCACAGAAACAGAGCTTTCCCTTCCCCAAATAAAATTTTCATTTTGTATTCATTATTTTAGCTAAATGCTTTACTGAGCATTTGAATGAAGAATTTGGTACACTATACAAAGAAGAAAAATTGTTAAAATCGTTTTGGAAGTAGACACAAAACTAATCAAAACTCATAAACTGGCATCAAACCCCCTTTTGTACTGTAATCCTATTTGTTAAAATGCTTTCAAACTCTCTATTTGCAACACACTACAGAATCATCCGTTTATTAAATACATAAAGTTCTCTAAACACCAGCCCCAAAGTATATTATTGTTTTATCTGACAAATCAATTTGATAGCAACACTGGATTTGGCCCAGTTTCAACCCTAGCTATGGGGACACACACTATTACCCAACTGAGAGATGAGTATCTTGTGGATTCTAGCCAAAGGTACTGCTCAATTCTTAAGTGTGTTGTAGTGTCAAAAACCAAAATCTGCAGATCTAAGAAAATGGCCTTTGAGGATTACAGGTGCATCTGGCAGCTCAAAATTCCAAATCTCGGATGCTTATGGATATGAGCTTCTTTCCCATATACATGGGGAGAAAGGATAAAAAAAAGAAAATACTCCTTGAAATCTACAAAACATGTCAGCACATCAGAACAGAGTTAGGGTTAGAACACCTACTCACTGAAGTTATCACCAGGAAAGCATTGTGGTGTGACACCAATGACTGGAAAAGGTACAAAACTGATACCGTTCCTTCAGTGCACGATCCAGTGCATCAGCCTGGGGTCAGGGGAAAAGCAACAGCACTATTGTCTGTAAATGCTCAAGATACTGATACCAACCTGGTAGGGATGAGAGAGTTAAAGGTAGGCTGAATGAGCATCCCATTGACAGCATGACACTTTGTGGATCTGAAAACCGTTACAGAATTAAACAAAGTTAATTAATTCCAATGCCAAGAGCTCACAGTATTTGCAGTCCAGTTTTGGAAAAAAGAGTAAAAGAGTTTAAACAGATTTCATAGAATCACAGAATGGTTAAGGTCGGAAGAGACCTTAAAGATCATCCAATTCCAACTCCTCTGCCATCAGCAGGGCCACCTTACACTAGACCAGGTTGCTCAAAGCCTCATCCAGCCTGGCCTTAAACACTTCCAGGGAGGAGCAGCCACAGCTTCTCCAGGCAACCTGAGCCAGTTTCTCACCACCCTCACAGGAAAGAGTTTTTTCTTAATATCTGACCTAAACCTACCCTCTTCTGGTTTAAAGCCATTTTCCCTTGTTCTGTCACTCCCTGCCCTTGTAAAAAGTCCTTCCCCAGCCTTCCTGGAGCCCCTTCAGGTACTGGGAGGCTGCTATAAGATCTCCCCGGAGCCTTCTCTTTTCCAGGCTGAACAGCCCCAACTCTCTCAGCCTGTCCTCACAGCAGAGGTGCTTCAGCCCTCAGATCATCCTGGTGGCCCTCCTCTGGACTTGTTCTAGCTGCTCCAGGTCTCTCTTGTGTTGGGTGCCCCAGAACTGGACGCAGTACTCCAGGTGGGGCCTCATGAGATCCGAGTAGAAGGCGGAGAATCCCCTCCCTTGACCTGCTGCCCACGCTGCTCTTGATGCAGCCCAAGACACGATTATTGGCCTTCTGGACTGCAAGCGCACATTGTCAGATCATATTGAGCTTCTCGTCCACCATCACCCCCAAGTCCTTCTCTTCAGAGCTGCTCTCAATCCACTCATTGTCCAGCCTGTGTTTATGGTTAGGATTGTCCCGACTCAGGTGCAGGACCTTGCATTTGGCCTTGTTGAACTTCATGAGGTCTGTACAGGCCCATCTCTCAAGCCTGTCAAGGTCCCTCTGGATGGTATCCCTTCCCTCCAGCATGTCAGCTGAACCACTCAGCTTGGTATCATTGGCAAACTTGCTGAGGGTGCACTGAATCCCACTGTCCACGTCTCTGACAAAGATGTTGAAGAGCATCGGTCCCAACACTGACCCCTAAGGGACACCACTCGTCACTGGTTTCCACTCGGACATTGAGCTGTTGATCGCAACTCTTTGAGTGCGACCATCCAGCCAGTTCCTTATCCACTGAGTGGTCCAGCCATCAAACTCATGTGTCTCCAACTTAGAGATTTCTTCATATTAAATATAAGATTCCTTTCAGATACTAGAAAAAATTGTTAAAAAAAGGATAGGTATCCTTTTGGTACCCCATTGTATCAATAAGGGTTTTAAAAGTGAGAAATTGAAAAATAAAGCCTGATTCACATTTAATCTAGTTTAAATTATTTCTCTTTAGTCTCCATACTTGTGGAGCAGGTTATGCCAACTACAGCAGGAACCTGAGTCGATGTGATTGACCTCGTTTAGCCTTCCAGTTGTGCTTACATAAACCTGCAAAACAGTACACTCTCCTCTCACATGGCATCAGCATGTCTGCAAATTTAAAATTACTTTTAAAATAAGAAAAAAAAAATGAGCCATGAGAAAATGGTTGTTATTTCCGAGAGCACTGTACTCTCCAAATGTTAAATTGAATTAACTCCTAGCAAAAATAACTAACGATATATATAAAGCTGATGAGAAAACACCACTAAGGGCAAAGAAAAACATTTTAAGCTTCAACACACACTTGTGATCTGCCACTCTAGAAAACTTTCTTTCAAAGTACCATTTTTGGAGACAAATCACAAACCAAAGCTTTAGAGCTCACATATCAGTTAAATATTCATGTGTAACTGAGATTTTCACATTACTTTTAAAGCACTGAATAGTATAAGACCACAAAAATGAAGATTATAAAGACAGTTATTTGTTACTACATCTCTTTTCACAAGAACATAACTTTCAGTTTATTAGCTGCTGTCTTCTCTTCCTGCTTATCTAGAGATCACTATTTTCCATCTCAGTTTCCCCTCTTCAAATCTTCTTGAGAAACAGAGGGAATTCCCTTACCAAGGAGAAATTCTGTAATGATAAGAGGAATAAACATGAAATACTTTACAGGAATTCATAAATAAAGATCCTTCTGTTGCTCTTGGTAGGACTACAGCTACAGGATTCCTCAGAAAAAGCAAATGCTTGAAAAAGGACAAAGGACTGCTTTCCATGGGACTGAAATTATTCCAGAACTAAGCTGACTCTGAATTATTGAAGCTGTACACTTATCAACTTACCTGTGCTCTTCTCAGTCTTAACCACACTTCTTACCCTTAAGTTATAATGATTTTCAGATCTAATTTTACATATAGCACCACATTTTCTGTCAGTCTTCTGGATTCAAGTATCCTCCCCACTACTCTGAATCTCTAAGGAAGCTTGTATGGATAAGCCCAGCCATCAAAAACTTTCCTCACGTGTATTTCTGCATTGCTAGTTTCAACACTAAACTCTGCAGTGAAGTGGAAAAACACCCAGTATCCTTTAAACATCTTAGAGCAACATAACCAAGACGTTGGGCACTGCTGAAGTAGACTAGTATACATATCATCATGATCAAGGTACCTACAAGCAAAAGGATCCACTTGTGTTTGCCATTTACCCTGAAGAAACTAAATACAGGCAAGAAAAGCTGACTATTAAATAAACAAGGGAACCAAAATGAAAGGAAAGATAAGTATATAAATCCTACTTCCTTTTACTCCAAAGGTTTCTCTCAATTTATGTGGTTCAAATGACAGTTTATTAGCAACCCAAGATTTTGGGCTTGTATTTCTACACATTGATTTTCCTCCTCCCTCTGAACAGTTTCTCTTCCTCTCTAACCCAAATATTTAATAATTCTTACTTCAATCAGAAAGGGATTTTAACCTTGCTTTTATCACTAGCACTCCCACACTGGGAATGCTATGTCTCTCTTGGCCATGATCAGCTGTGATCATCACTTGCTTAGCCAGTAAGCACAGTACTAACTGTGATTTAAACGTGTGATTTCCATGGAAATAAATATTGTCTTCCAAAAGATCATTTACTCTATCATAGTAATTAACTCGTTTAAAATGTCACTAAAGTAGCACATAAAAATGAAAACTGATCAATGAAAATTGATACATTACATATTACACACTAACAGTCGACAGCTTTCCTAACTAGTACTAATCCCACTTCCTGCTACTGTTAATTTCCTATATTCTCTAAGTTTCTGAGTGCAAAGGAAACCTCAAAATTTAAAGCTTTCCAGGCATGTGTTCATGATAGATCATTACACAGAGTCACAGCTGGGGAGGAGGGGAACACGAAACAGAACAACATCCTGTTTTAAACCCCTCAAGTCAGGTTCTGTCGAAGAGATGGGTGAAAAAATTTGGTCTCTTGTAAACATAAGAAAAAACATTAAACAATGTAAGGCAATAAAAGTGTTAACATTCATATAATCACCGATTCTATTCCTGAGTAGTTTCTTAATCAGAACTAACTTCCAGTGTAACATACACTGTCCTTTATTTACACTTCTTTATATGAATTAGTATTTCTAAAAGGGATGGGAAACGACTGCTTCCAAATTAGCAATAAAATTGTATAACGCTCCCTTCACATTATCTTCTTTCCAGCAACTAGGACAAAATCCAGGAGTTTTCACCTTGCAGGATTTATTGTCAATTAAATCTCATCATACCTGCACAACCATAGAAAACAAAACTGCCAGTCAGGAACGATACTTACAAGCATTTCAGCGATTTTCTGTTTTATTTTTTATTGTAACTGTTCCACATCTAGGTACTAGACAGTACCTGACCACAAACCAGCCAAGTGGTGCAATTATTCATACTATTGGTAATAATCGCGTCTGCATAGCTGCAGTATAAACCTGTAATTACACAGGCAGGATATCCCCAAGGCTTGGGAAACAGTGTTAGTTTTACAATATGAATTTAACAAGCTGAAACTTATCCATGATTAAAAAAAATTTCAAGGAAAGCTTAAACCTTGCCAGTTATAACTGAAAAACTAAAAATACATTGGGGACAAAAAAACAGAGTGTGAGAACAATGCTCACAAACTTTTTTTCAAGGACACAAGGCTACAGAGGCATTCAATGGTATACAGATCTGGAGAGAAAAGGGATGCAGGAGAGCTGCTTGATTTTCACAGATCACCTCCTCCAAGCTCAAGAATGGTCCATCACAATGAGGAGGATAAAGGAGGCAGGAAGCCTGTTTGGATCAGCAAGGAGTTCGTAACTTAACCTTTTCCCTGTACTCAGCACTGATGAGGCCGCCCCTCAAATGTTGGGTTCAGTTTTGGGCTCCTCACTCCAAGAAGGACATGGAGGTGCTGGAGCGTGTTCAGAGAAGGGCAACAAAATTGGTGAAGGGTCTGGAGCACAAGTCTTATGAGAAGAAGGTGAGGCAACTGGGGTTGTTTAGTCCTGAGATAAGGAGGCTGAGGGGAGACCTTCTCGCTCTCTACAACTACCTGAAAGTTGGTTCTAGCGAGGTGGGTATTGGTCTCTTCTCCCAAAGAAGAAGCGATACGACAAGAGGAAATGGACTCAAGTTGCACCAGGGGAGATTTAGATTGGATATTATTAAAAATTTCTTCACTGAAAGGGTTATCAAGCATTGGAACAGGCTGCCCAGGGAAGTGGTGAAGTCACCATCTCTACAGGCAAGACATGTAGATGTGGTGCTTAGGGACATGGACTTGGCAGTGTTAGCCTAACAGTTGGACCTGACGATCTCAAAGGTCTTTTCCAACCAAAACAATTCTATGATTCAAACATAAAAAGGAAGCATAGAAGAGGTGGAAAAAGGGACAGGTGACCCAGGGATAGTAGAGAAACACTGTACAAGCAACAGTATTAGGAAATCCAAAGCCCATCTGGTGACACAATGAGCACGGAATGAAATACAGGAAATTTCACTTAAATCTAAGAAAAGAAAAAAAAAAATACTGCAAGGGTGGTGTTGGTCAACCACTGGAACAGGTTGCTAAGAAATGCTTATGTAGTCTCTGTCCTTGGAGACGTTAAAAAAACCAACCAGACACTGTTCTGAGCAACTTGTTCTAGCTGACCCTGCTTTGAAAAGGTTGGTTGCACTACCAGAGATTCCTTCCAGCTTCAACTTTTCTGTGATCCCACTTAGACATATTATAAAAATTGTGGGTTTTTTTTTCTCCTCACAAATAATAATTCATTGCTCTGTATACATCCTATACATTGGGTCATAATTAATTTTTCAAAGTTTTCACAAATTAAGCAAGTAGTAGTCAGGGTGATTATATAGCTTAATTTGTATTAACAAGGTCAAAAGTGGAACATATCTTTCCTTATTAAGCCTTCTAAAGCATGGAAGTTCAGTAGGAAAACACATGACTACAGAAGAAGACAGTCCATTCAGGTTCCTAGTAAGCACAGAAAGTTGTATTTAAGAAAGTTTAAGCAAGCAGACCAAACAAAAAAAATACTCCTGCCCCAACAGGCATGGATGTTTGTGTACGTACACGTCGCTGCAAAACAGTTTTTGCTTTAGGGATATTTTGAAAAAAAAAAAGGAAGGCTTCATTCATGGGGTGCATTAAGAAGAGTGTGGCCAGCAGGTCGAGGGAGGTTCTTCTCCCCCTGTACTCTGTCCTGGTGAGGACACATCTGGAATCCTGTGTCCAGTTCTGGGCCCCCCAGTTCAAGAAAGACCAGGACCTTGTAGAGAGAGACCAGCGGAGGCCACAAAGATGATGAGGGGCCTGGAGCATCTCTTGTATGAGGAAAGGCTGAGAGAGCTGGGACTCTTCAGCTTGGAGAAGAGAAGACTGAGAGGGGATCTGATCAATGTCTATAAATATCTGAAGTGTGGGTGACAAATGGATGGGGCCAGGCTCCTTTAGGTGGTGCCTGGTGACAGGACAAGGGGCAACAGGCACAAACTGGAACACTGAAAGTTCCAGACAAACCTAAGGGAAAACTTCTTTACTGTGAGGGTGCCAGAGCCCTGGGACAGGCTGCCCAGAGAGGGGGTGGAGTCTCCTTCTCTGGAGATGTTCAAAACCCACCTGGATGCTTTCCTGTGTAACCTGCTGTAGGGAATCTGCTTTGGCAGGGGGGTTGGACTAGATGATCTCCTGAGGTCCCTTCCAACCCCCACCATTCTGTGATTCTGTGATCTAGTAATGAAAAAAGTTTCAAGAATAAGGTATAATGGAACAAAAAGGGCTTAAATAGGCAAGAAATAAAAAAGTGGACAGGTGAGGGTGACTAACAAGTAGGAGATAGGCTGCATTGATGCACACTCTCTAGATTCCTTTATAATTAATGAAATACTGCTAAATACATTATTATCCAGACATCCGCAGCATGTGAAGACAGAGCAGATCTGACAGGTAAAGCCAGAGGCAGCAGCACTTGTAAACTCCAGTTGACCAAAGAGGACAACAAATTTCTGATCTTTGCATGTACAAGGGGAAGATGAAGTTGATGAAGTATGGGTGGGATGAGCAGTGAGGTGGGTTGAAAACTCTCTGAATGGTTGGGTCCAGACGGCGATGATCAGTGGAAAACAGGCTAGTTGGAGGTCAGTAACTAGTGTTGTATCCCAGGGATCAATACTGTTTCCAATTGGTCACCATCTTCCTTAATGATCACCTCGCTGACAAGAAAGGTAAGCTCTTGTTACTCTGGCCCTTGGGTTTTCCAACAATGAAGCCTCTGAGCAGGCAGTAGGCAGATGTCAGGCATCATGTTGCCTGTGACCAAGTCCATAGTCCTCTTCCACTTACTGCAATCAATCGGTGGTAGTAAGAGAAAATAAAACCTGAAGCTGTGTCTGAAAGCATATTTAATGACTAAGTATTCTTTGACTGACAGTGACTTTCATTTTGCTTGGCTCTGTTCAGCTTAAGCACATTTTTGTCTTTGACCAGTGAAGGATCATTACTCTGATGCAGTACGATAAAATGCATGTTTCATGAGTACTTAAATTAGGTGGATTTGTGATACATATGAGCATCAAAACAGCATTTGTTCACGGTGGTGGAATAAGAATTGAATTCAAGCAGCCCCTTCAAAGAGATGAAGATAAACAGACCATCAGTTGATGGTGAAAAATTGCCTAGCCAACTTAAAGATAAAAAAAAAAAATTATCTTCATCAGCAAGACTTACAATAACACACTTGTCCTCAAGAAAGGCCTATTAAGTCAAGTACTTGTATATAACTGCAGTAAAAGTTATGCAATAAGAAACATACCTTTTCTCATATTTAAAAGGTGCTCTGATTTTTCCTGTTTTTTTCTGATGCTGTAATTTAATCAATTAGCACTGATATTTATCAAACACTTAGCATATTTGGTGTTAGCTTACCTGAGATCTAGAAAATATAAAAAAACTTCACATAGCGTATCTCTGTTTAAACAGCAGCATCCTCAAAAGCCACAAAGTGTAGATGAATGGAAAAATGTAGGAATGTATTATTATCAGTCTAAATGACATAAGTATTAATTTTATTTTTATTATTATAAAAGCTGTCCTTTTATCTTCACTGTATTGCAATTAATTAAGTAGTATTTAAGTTGATAAAAATACACAATTAGTAAATTCTCTGATGTTTATTACATGCCCTCCAATTCCTTAAGTCCAGCAGGATCGTTTAAGAACTTTGGCACGGCGACATTGTGTTACACAAAAATACTTTAATATTTCAGAAAACATACATTATTTAAAAACCGCATTCCATCTTATCTCAGTTGAAACAATAGTATTGATCAGAGGATTGTGAGTTTACAAAAAAACCCCGCAACCCTATGGAGTATTTCAGCAAAACCCCATAACTTTCTTGGGGCTAACTGCTATAGCTAGTATGTCTGATATCATTTCAAGAGGTGGAAAGAGAAAATTAACCTATGTGTGATAATGTGTCTTTTACAAACTGCATGTTGGAAATACTATTTTTATTTTTAAACAAAAAATTGATATTTGATATCAGCCTTTTCTAGTAAAAAAAGGGCACGTTGAAAGTTGAGATGAAAAATGAGTTCATTTCTGTTATTTCATCAAAATTCTTCCAGCAAACAGCAATTAAAAGATCCTGCAACTATAACCCTTAAAAAAAAAACAAACTAAAAAAAACAACCCGCAAAAAACCCCCCCCAAAAAAATTCATAGAATTCAATGGAAAATATAATGAAGTTAAGAAAGTAAACTATCTTTACCAATAGATATTTGGTTCCTGATACATACACTCTCTGCTCAATTTTATGATTTTGCTTAGAGCTCAGGTATCTTGCTTACTATAAAACAGACGGCAAGTAAATCAACACGCTAGAATAGGTCTAAGCTGTGCGTGGTAATATGGAGACTTATATCCCAGTTCACAGCCCCTTTAAAGCACAGCTCCCGCTCAAGTGTGATCAGCAGGACCAGGATCAACTAACTTCTAATACAAGGACACAAACAAAACATTGACAAATCCTACATGCAGCCACTCTGAATTTAAAGAAAGATATGATGCTGTACTTCACAGTTTTGCAGATAAAATTCACACAGAGGATTTGGAACAGTATTCAAATACTGCTTCAAAACCAATACATTTTTTAAACTTTCAGGAGTGTGTTTCAGTACCACACATGTTGCATTTATACTTAACACCATTTATAAAACCAGATCAAAAACATTTCTAAAGGAAACCAGCTTCTATAAAATGGATTTTACAAGAATTTTATTCTTGCAAAATTACATGTATAACGTACAAAAATCCTGCAAAAGAACAAATTGGTCTTAACAGACTCATTTTTGTTATATTTTTAAAATTACTACATTGATACATGAGTAGTTTCTGTACATAGTCTGATGTTCTTTTATCCACTATAAAGTGAACACAAAACTGCTGAAGAAGAAACATCACTTGTTTTAAGATTTTTTTTTTTTTTTTTCATATTAACCCCTCTACTTTCTATTGGGAAGTCCTAACCACCTCAGAAACCTTTAGAGAGTATTGAGAGAGAAATTATTATTTCATTATATGAGTTTAAAATACCTTCAGTATTGCTGGAAGTTAAGCACACAGCAGTCCTTATAGTATTAGCAATATTTGTAACTATCTATGCTAATGAGTTTAATTTTTTAAAGCCCTGAAGAGTTTTGAGATGTGACAGGTGCTAAAGGGACTACTAAGCTACCAAATCTTACCTGACTACCACTTCCCAGCACTGAAATAGCATCACAGAAACCTTCTTTTGTTATCACGTAAGTCAATACAGAAATATTCAGGATAAAAAGATTATAAACACAAGAAACTATTAAATGACAACCACAACCTACAGAAGAAAAGCAGCTTCAAGCCTACAAATACAAGCTTCAAGATGCTATGCTGAACATAAAGGAACAATTTACACTAAATACAAACACATTTCAAAGCATTTCAGCAGTGATTCAGAAAATATTAAAGGAATTCACAGTTCCGGGTTATAGGTGATTTTTTATCTTCTCATTCTGTGAGATGCCTGAGTGACTGTGAACAAAAAAAGTACTCCAGGTAAATCACACAAACAAACTTAACCAATTGCAGTTTTTCTTCACTTCTAAGAAAAACTATTTTTCCTGAAGTTTCTATATGCAATTTTTAACTTCTTTTACAAATGACTACAGATTGCTTCACGTAGCTGATCTGCAGAAATGCTGCTGCTACAGCTATGGTACAATGGCTTTTTATGGAACTGGGCACTGCCCAATTCCATAAAAACGTAGAAATAGTGGTTTAGTAGACATAAAGCCCTTCTTATTAAGATGGAAATAGCCAAACACAGTAGGCGTCTTGCAAAACTCTGTCCTAAACTCCAGAATGTGAAAATTTCTCTCCTGGGAATTTTCAAGATTTAGGCATAAGGACAAAGAAATACTTTTTGATTTAAAAAAAAAAAAAAATCCCACTATAATTAACCCGATGAAAAAAAAACCTCAGAGCAGATTTGAGAACACCAAGGACTTTAAATAACACTGCAAATAAGGTGCTGATCCACACCTTTTAAATACTTGTGAATATGAACTTTAACCATTAAAAACTTGAAGAAAATAAAACCAAGATTTCAAAGGGGATTTTCAGAGGGCCTTAGGGTCAATATTGAGTTTTTATGAGGCCACCAAGCTCTGCCTTTGCATGTATGCGTGTGGCATGGAGGAGGGTAGTAGACAGGAATCTGTGGAACTAAATGGATTTTAGATATCTTTAAATACTTATTTATGATCTCCAACTTCTAAGGAAGCTGGGAATGTTGATACAGACGGAAGAAAAATGCTGGCTTCTGAGATGGAGTGGGATGGAGCTATGATCAAAAGCTCTTCAGGATAAATATAAATATTTAATACTGCCTTCCTTAAATTAGCAGTGACTACCACCATAAACTTTCTGAAAGTCTTAGGGCTACAGTTAATCCAAAAAGTTTCACCTATGAATTCAGAAAACCAAAAGGAAAAATAACATCATCAACTAGCAGTACCATATTTGGACAAAATGCAAAGATACACTTGCTTTAAAGGGAAAAGCATATTCTTTTTTCTCAGCCTGGCAGTCTTAAAACATCAAAGTTTAAGAAGTATTTCTTGGTATGTACATAATTGTCAAACATAAATCTTAGCAGTTTATACTGTTCTTTATATAAATGATTATTTTTTTTCTTGCCAAATTCTGCATTCAAAATTCACTGCATGGGCCAATAAGTGTATCTATTCTTAAGCTACTAATCCAGTTGTTGCTATTGGTCCAAGGGTACTGATACCATGTGTACAAACTTTGTCATTTTTGCTACAGAATTAGTAGAGATAACATTTTAGTAACATCCTAACAGTGCATGTCATTGTTTGGTTTATAAAAAAAAAAATACATATACATATATATACATATATATGAAGGAAAGCTAAAGATGGAAAGAGAATTAGATGATCTTTGCTTCATCCTATTGAGATATAACAATTTCTTCTTTCCAGGTTTTCCTCCTTCCCTCACAAATGTATTTTTCCATAATCAGTATGTTACAAAGTTAGTGTTCAACAACTGGCATCCAAGGACTTGGCTCTCAATTAACTCGCACTTCACACAATATTGCAGAAAGAATGCAAATTGGGCATAAACATAATCATGTACCCTTTTCACTGTTTCATTCAGAGTTTAATGACTGAGAATCACTGGAAAATTGCAAAAACATTGCAAAAAAAGGACACCTCCAGCAAGCTTGCTTCTATTTTCAAAGACAAAAGACTCGTTTCAGCCCTCTATGGAAAACAAAGACTGGTTAATCCTTGGGAAATAATGATTCTGGGCAATGACTTTGACTCCATGTTGAAGGAAATGAGATCAATCCTTAAGTGAATGAATTTTTTAATACAATCATCAGGCACATAGAAGAATGAAAGTGTACAAATTAGAAGAGATAAAATGGTAGTAAATGTGAAAAAAAGAATTGAAGGACGAGTATCACTTTCTCCTGGTTTGTCTCTTCTAAAATATCATAGGTCTTCATTCTGAAAAGTCTTAGCAGCACTTATTTTCTGATTATCTTCCATTCCTGTATGCAACCCTCACTCAGTAGATCATTTCCTTATAATATCCAAAAACGGTATTCCATTTATTCACCTGAAATGTTATCTGAGTTTTTTTCAAATCAAGTGCTGAAAGTTATTTTGAGTATTAGATACTAGTACCAAAAGACACCATCATTATTGTTCCCTTAGTACCATTTATGGGTCAGTTCCTTAACCAACCATAAGGTCATTTCACTGGCAAATAGACTAAGGGACAGATGGGCAACTCTGAAATTTTAAATCATTAAAAAATTAGCCATTTTCTATCCATATATTAATTTAATTATCTTCCAATCCCTTCATAATTAATTTTTACATTACTACAGCAGCTAACAGTCCCTATTATAAAATGGCCCTGGTATCCGCTGAACCTCAGAATGCTACAACAATAACAAGCACTCAAAATCTGCAAGGTAAGTCATCCAAGTTAACAAGCAATGCGAGGCACCAAGCAGCATCTCAGAATAAAAACTCAAACGAAGATAAGAACTCATACAAGATTAATTGAAGGACTGTGTTCTGCTAGTATTAATTACCCACACTGTTCTTAAAGGAGGTGAACACCAACCTCATGGAAAAATTGATCTCAACAATTTTTTAGAGTTTGTTATGAGTGAAAAATTAAGTTGTAACTCAAAGTCTACTCCAAATTTATTCCACTCCACGAACAAACAGTTCTGTTTATATTTTGATGGTACTTAACCAACACAGTTATCCACAGAAAGGTGTATATTTCAGGGATCAAGCTGCTGATCCCTGGATCAGATTAAGATGATTCTCTAGGTCCTTCCCCAAACACTTCTTAGAATTTCTGACTACCTATTTCACTGTTGTTTCCAAAACTTTTGTGCTGTCCAGATTGGTCTAGAACTTGCTCCTACACTCAGACTCAAGATTAGCATTGATCTACCCCTTTAACAGCCTAGTTTTCTAAGAAAACAGATGATAAACATGTTTATATTATCATATGGTCTATCTGCCAGCCTCTCCTTAATGACTTGGGAACCACAAGCTCATTAACATCTTATTAAAGAGGTAAAAGACCCAAATAAATTAAGTCCTCCTTTAGTTTATGTTAAAACAAAAAAATCAGCAGCTAGACAGATAAAAGAGATGCAATAACAGAACTCCCAAACACTAAGGGAGGGGCAGGCATTACTTTTTTATTCATTTATTTAAATGTTTTGGTTCACCTGCCCAAACTTTGGTAGAAAAATGTTAGATATCTGTATTTACATTAATATTAGTTGTCCAACACTCTCAGCAGAGAAAAATAAGCAACTCAAGATTCATTTTATCCTAAGACAGGCTATATGAACCATATAGTAGAGGGTTCCTCATCTCTTCATCATAGATCAGAGAGCAAAATGCAGGGATATGGATTGTTTTTATTAGAGTTCATTAATCTAGATCCACTTCTTTTACCTCATCTTACTTTTAGACAGAAAGAGGATGCAGTTTTGTTCTTCACTGATCTAAATAATTGTGTTCTGGTCCATGATCACAAATCCAAAGTGCTAGAGTAAAACAAGGCCAGCACAGTATCTACTTATAAAGCAAAGAATTATCCAAACTAGAAAACAAATGACAGAGAGTCATTATTTGTGGCATTACAGAGGAATTTCAAAGTAGGGGTGAAAAAAAAAGCTCATGCTCAGACAATATTGGAGGAGATGGTGCCTGAAGATTAGGTTGCTCGTGAAGCATCAGGAAAGAGCATACTTTCCAGTAGCAGAGAGAAGAAAGCCATGCCTAGAGAGTCCTAAGTCCATATCTTACCCTTCAAATGTTTCTTCTCTACAACTAGGTTTTCTTACAGCAAGAGGCCACTCCAAAAGGTCTTCTCTAAAAGCTTGGTTTACACCTTGTTTTTGTTCTGACATTCCATCAACGTTACAGTCATTACATGCCTTTATACAAAAATGTGAGCACATGTAACTGAATGTGTCATTCTAAAACACGTTTTCATGCTAACACAATTTCTACCTGTAGACACAACCTCTCATCATGTTAACGTGAAAATAATTCAAAGAGCTAGAAACAAGGGTAATCGCCTCTAGACAATTTACAATGTCTCACCTAGTTCAAATGCACCATCAGAATGCATCCTCTCACTCGGACAAAATACACAAGGAATAATTAAAATTAATTCTATGGCATACACTACGTGAAGCCTACTTTCTGGTCACCAAGAAATGCATTTATTCACATGAATAAACAAATAAAGACTTGTTGACCTTCTCCAGCAATCAGAAATTTGAAAATGTTTTATTTTCCTGAAAGAAAGCTAGAAATTAAGGCAGGTGGCCTGACCAACTTATAGTATTAGTGAATGCAGCTGTGATCAAAACTAAGTTTTATGAAAATTTAGAACAGTCGAGTACAGACTTAACTGTGAACTTCATAGATACTTTAGTCACACTCTCTTTTTTGTTGCATTCCATTGCTGGGCCCTGGTTTTAAGTATGTGATGATCCCTATAAAAGAAACATCACTTAGATTTAACTACATAAAATGGATCCAGAGAATGTAAACAAAGTTCCCTTTATTGTAACCACAATTTGATTCTATTAAGCCCAGAAGCTATATATATGGGCATACATCAGAATAATTTATTTTGTCTTTGGAATTCCTGCACCACCTTGACCCCAAGGGCCTCTCATGCAGTTCTACTTCTGAAACAACTTAACCTAGTTTACAAAAAAAAAAATAATAATAATAAAAATAATAATAATAATAATTAAAAAAAAATCTCTGTTCACGTTTTGAGGAATGCTGTGACTGAGATCTCCTTGACGTATTCTGATCTTTTTTTGCTGAGGAATGAGGCAACTTTGGTTGTTCTTAGAGCTCTCTTCTCAACCTCTCCTTTTTTATTTTTTCATTGTCCCTTCACATTTTATTCACCTCTCTTCCCTTCCATCCAGCCTTCACTTTAATTCTTCAATTCTTCCATCAACTTCTCCTGTCCTATATTCTCTCTCTCACCCTGCTTCATCTACATGAGTCTATGCTCCTGTTTCAATCTTTGACAAATGTTACAAGTTGGGAGACTGGAAAATCTGAAGAAGATGCATTGAGATGACCCCAGTCAGCATCTAAACACCCACACAGCTGCTCACACCCTCACCTTTCCCCAAGTCCACTCTGCTCCCACAATGGGAAACCATCCAGTATAACAGATTAAAGTCATTTAACCTGATATGGATTACTTAGCAAACAGGAGTCTATCCAAAAAAACCCCCACATTTGATCTAGATCTCAAAGAAAAGCCTCATATTTAAGAGAAAAATACATACCATACCTGAAAATGGACAACAGTCTAGAAGACAACACTGAAAAGAAGTCAAAATTCAGAGTAGATATTCAATTTAATAGAAGTGGTCACTACAATAATAAGTCAGAAATGTTTAATGAGATCACCAGATGTAAGAGTGGAAAGTTATTTCACTTCTCTATGTCTCATTTGTGATATAGATATTAAAATCATGTGCCCAGTCCCAGGATCCAGTTTTAAAAGATAAGAGAAACAAGTTGTTGACTAGAAAACATAGCAAAAGACAGAGATAATGCAATTTGTCTAGCTTAGCAATAATAAAAAAAAAAGCAAAACAAAACAAAACAAAAACATCAAGAGATGACTCAATATACTTGTGACAGTGTATTTCCTGGAGGAAGATGCATGAAAGACTGGAGACAGCCAACGTGACTGCAAATCAACACTAGACACACATAAATTTCATTTAACACAACTACTTCTTGAGTGATTAATTAAACAGAATACCAAGAGGTATGGTTGATTCATTATATTTTCATGTTTGAAATCCAATCTGGATTAAATTTTGGAAGAAAAGGTTTAGTCAAACATTTACTAACATTTTTGGTGGAAGTACTTTTTCACAGGGAGAACTGATACAATAAGTTAGGTCTTTAAATGCATAAACTGAAGACAGGTCCCATGGCTGGGTTAGAGCATAAGGAAGCATGAGACATCCATGGATTAATTAGAATACATTCAGAATGAATGCAATACTGAAGTTCAAAGTAGTAAAATATGGTATCACTTGGGAAAATCCAGTTGTATAGAGGAAATAAGTAGGAGGAAATATGTGTTGGGCTACCCAGAACATGCAAAGGAACATGCAAAGGAAACACCTCATAAATGAGGCAACTAAATGAAAAGGTGGTGGTAAGGGCTGCTTTCTGGGGAGAAGTAAGAAAGATGATGCAGACTGACAATGGAGAGGAGTAGGATGACACTACACAAGTGACGAAAACTGCTAATGTGTAAAGGTACTCAGACTGTGGTCACTGTACTGGAAACACAAAGTATTTGCTAACTGGAAATAGACTGCTTAAAATAGTTTAAAAAATAGTACCCAACTTAGTAGGATCTCTATTATTACATTATATATTTGATAATTTTGACAAGTGTAATAATCTCAAGGAATAGCAATTGTTATGAATTTTTTTTTTCTTTAAAGATCAAGATTAAGGGTGTTTTCATATAAATCTAAGTAAGCAACTGCTTACTTAGTTTCAGTGTCAAGCAAAACAACCAAATTTAGTCAGAAAACACGTTAACGGTAAACATCTAAATAAAGGTTTCCAATGTTCCCACTAAATTTATTAGGAACTGGATCAGATTCAAACTAAATCTAGCAAGAATTAAATCTAACAAATTAAATTAAACTATCTAAAAAGCCCACCAGCACTTTTTCTTCAGAAAGTACTTATTCTCATTTGTACTAACTCTTAGCATCATTAAATCTTTCTCATTTTTCACATATTAGTGGCCATATTTAGAAACCTAAACAGATTTGGACTAATTTGAAGAAGTGCTGACCATTTGCAATTTACCATGAAAACAACACGAAGTGTCAGAGCTCCACACCTATGAAAGTCTTACAGCATTTCTGTAGATGTCCAAATATGGATTTATCTGTTGAACTTCAGGCACTTGCAACTGAAAAATGTGGCTCTCATTTATAATTTTATTATTCCATATTAATTTTTATTGCTTTGATACTATAATTTTAGTTATTACTTTAGTATCTCTTCTACAGCATCCTCTTATCCTAAGATAATCACTGGTTTAAATATCAGTGGACCAAACTGTTTTCATTCATTCCAATATTTCTTTCACATGTTAATACTTTTTAAATTAAATCATTCCCCCTAAACTGACATCACAGATTTAACAGTTACTTCCTGATTAGAGAGGAGAGGAAGATGAATAAACTCAAGACTTTTCAGATATGTATAAGAAATTTTTCAACGTACACCTCCTAAACCCCAAAATCCCAACAGTTAAATAATTATAAACCAGATAGAACTTTACACAGAAGCTTTATCATATAATTATGATGCTGATCATTTAGAACTATCCAAAATGTCTCCAGCATTTTTAAACAGCTAAGCAAAGTTATTTTTAAAATCAAACATATGTGCTTTTTTCTGTTTATGTCTTCGGAAAGAACATTCTGTATAATGAAAAACATGACCAAATTTTTCACAGTACATCACTATAAAACCCTATAATTGACTTTTTGGGTTGGTTTACTCTATATCTATTTTTGTCCATGTAGAAAACAGCAATGATGTGGCGAAAAGACCAAAATGTAGGTCCCATTGCAGGATAAGGCTCCATCCTGATTAGTGAAGAAGTATCATGTTTTCCCCGGGAAACATGCCCATTTTGTAAAAGGGAATTCAGTCCACATGAACCTCCTCTTCAAAAAAAAAAGAAAAAAAAAAAAAGACTCCAGTGATTGCTCTCAGCTTTGGCTGAGAATGACTCAAAAGAGTCTTTCCATTAAACAGAATGCAATACTGTTGATTAAGTTTATTATAAGTTGTCCCAATATGAATTTCCTGCTTGTCAACAATATTCTTCAAAGCTTAGAGATAAGATTTGCATGTATTATTATTTTAGTTCAACCAGAAATGACAAAATGTTTAGAATCAACTATTGTCTTTTTCCCAGAAGAAATAAACTTTCTCTAAACCCAACACAAATACAAGTAGGGTGGTGAGAATATGCTCACCGTTTCAACTGCTACTGAGATAACTATGTACATAACTCAATGCAAATGAAAATCAACTTGAAAGAGAAAGTCGGAAAAAAAAAAAAACTGTACTAAAAAAATTTCTCATCTTAAGTATTACCCACTCACAAAAACGAATTTAGATTATGCATTTTATTTTATATACTATCCTTATTCCTCTTTAAATGGCCTATAAGCTCTGTTATCACAGATTACTTACATGCCCCAATCACAGAACATAAAGAAACTGTGCAGACACATTTCCAAAGGAGTTCGTGGGCCAAAGAAAAAAAAAATCTACTTCTTTCAGAGTTAATTAAAATAAATCACATGGCATTAAATGTTGACTTGAAAGTTTGAAGAAAATACTGTTATCTTGCAAATTGTTTAACAGTAAGATATGCCATAATTGCTCTGAGGTAAATCTTAGAGAAATTGAAGATGACATCTAAATCACAAGCTTGGGAAACAGGGAACATACCATCCACAGTCAAAAAGAGAGGATAGGTTTAAGAGGAAAGGTAAATTATTTCCTTAGCTCGAAGACTAAGTTAAACTGCAGCTGTAGTCACTAATATTGTCAGATTCTCCCAAGATTTCAAAGAATCTAGGGTCTGATCCAGAAATCAGAAGCTCCAATAAACCAGTTTGAAGTGCTGGAAATCAGGTGTAGTTTCTCTGTTGGGGTGAGAGTCTCTTTAATGGGCTGCTCTTATGAATGCAATACCTACAAGAATTATCCTTCCCTAGCCAAGCCCCACTGAAGTGTTTCCACAGGCAAAGATGTTGATTTACAAAAGTGAATGCAGGATCTGTTTCAAAGATGAAATATGATGAATGTCATATAAGACCTTAGGACTGACTGATGGATAGTTTTTATATCTTTTTTTTTTTTTAATTATTGAAGGGAAAAGAAAGATAGTAAAGCTTGTCCTAACAAAATTTAAAAATTCTTAGCTATACTTGAGAAGTTTTAATGATACAAACATTATATAGAAATGTAATAGAAGCATACAGTCAATTTTAACTAAAATATAATAAAGTGGTTGTATTCTAAGAAAAAACAATTAAGTTTGCACATTCAAAAAGAGAAGAAAAAAACCAAACCTCAACATACCTAAGATGTAGGTCCAGCTACACAGCCTAGAAGAAAATCTTTGATGTCCATAACAACACTATTTCACACCATTCACATAAAACAATGTAAAAGTACTTTAAAGACCTGCCTCAGTGACATACAATGCACAACATATACAGCAGTATACATTTATGGCAAAGATTCTGACAGTAACATCAGTTTGAGTATGAAATACTTACACCCTGGATGAAGCTCAATGGTTCTGAAGGGGGATCAAATATCTATGTCTAGGTGAGTCAGCCTATGCTTCCTTCAAAGGCAGTGGAGAGGAACGTGTTATGATTTGTCTGGCTGATTTTAGACACTTATTTTCAAGTGAATCAGTAACTAAAATTGCTCATTTCTCTCTGCCAGTTCTAGAAAGAAAGGTTATGCTCACCCTCTCAGGTATAAACGCTGACCATGCCGACATGTGACGTTAATGAAATTAATCCCTCTTGCAACAACTGTTTAGCCATAGATGAACAGGAAAAGATTCATGCCTGGTTGACACTAGAAATAAAAATAAAATCTACTTAGAATTACAACAGGAGTTTCTGCCACCCATGAGAGGTTTCCCACTGAGGAGGGACATGCGTTTCAACAAGACCCATCCTCTGTCCAGGGGATGCTGTAATGAGAACCAGCAAGGTTCAGACATACACTTCCCTTGAATTTGAAGGCAGTCAAAGCAGTCCGCGCTAACAGACTCAAAAGCTCTTAGAACTAGAGCTGCCCCAGTGTTTTTAAAACTCTATTCAATTCTAGGGGGTTAAAATATTCTGGGTAACAGAAGGGTATGCAGGGGAAGCACACTACGTCTTTCTCTTCATCCAATGGAAAGACTGCATTCAGTCCTGCTGTTACACAGAAGACATTTCTGTTGGAATTCACAACAAAATCTATTGATCTGTGGATATTTTTAATCACTGAAAACAGCACAGACCTTTAAAGCAAGTCTCTCACTGGCTGGATAATCTGAAACAACTGTGTGGTGGGAAAAATACTGAATCATTCAATCAACGTGAGATGCAAGTGTCAATAAGTCAACAGGAGAAGGGTTACAAAATTATTCCCCCTGTCAGTACAGAAACTTCTGATGATCCCATCAAAACCACGAGACAGTCAACATCACCTGTATGTCATTGCCCTGACAGAAAGCAGAAAGACTTCATGGAGCCTCTTCACTCTCTCTGTTGAGATTGAAAGAATGGAAATGCTTAGTTCCTTCTAAAATGTAGACCAACTCTCAGATTATCCACTAATTGAAATAAATCATCTTCCCACAGAATGCACTTGTATTGTATAACTCATTTGCAGCTGATGATGTTCAGGACAAGTTAGCAAGACAGAAAGATAAGCAAAGGGTAGCCTTAGAAAAATCAAATGGGAGACTCTAAAATTTCCACCAACCTGCCTTAAAAGTGTGACATCCACCAATACTCAGTACAGTTGTTATTCAAAAAGGGAAGATGAATTAATCGATCTCTTAGTAACTCTTTCCAACACTGCTGGAGAAACAAGGCTCATGCAATTGCAATGACCATCCGTCCACCACCCCCGTCCCTCTTAATTTTGTCAAATTTTGCTGAAATGGACCAATGAGCAAAGAGGTAATAGTGATGCAGCAGTTTTGCAAAAAGAAATTTGTTATGTAAAGAAAAGAGCCTCAAATCAGCCGTGATCCACTTTTCCCTTGCCAAATCAAAGCAGTAAAGACTAGAGCTGGAGCTTCTGGACAAGAAAGTAGGACTCAAGTATCAAAAAAAAAAAAATGAGCTGATGGAATAATTTGTTCAATGGTTTTATAACTGAATACTTACACGGACGACAATTATCCACTAGTACTCAAATTCTTGGATCCTTGAGAGCTAGTATTCAAACATGTTTTGAAAGAAATACAAACCTCAGAGGTTTAAAATTTTATCTCAGTATTAAGGATGATAATGAGACCTTCTTGGACAGCTGATTATCCCATATATTTACTTCAAAATTTCTTACATATTTCTCTAAAACATGCGGTGATGGCCATAACACAATACCTCAGGTTAAAGTTGAATTAAAGAATTCCTAAATTCCTGTTGTATGTAACTTTTGAAATATGCCTGTATTTCAGATACTTAAATTACTACCTGATGGTTGGGTGGGGTTTTTCCTCCTGATATGAGCAGGCCATTACACAGCTGTCCTCTTTCACAATTCTTATACTTTCTCCTTAAGTAACCACTTCTGGCTGCTGATAAGAAATCCATGAACAAGAGACTTAATATGGGTTTGTTATAACAAGTCATAAATTCCTCCTGTTTAAACACTTTGTTTACATTTTAACAAAGCTATTTTATTGCGACTTTGGAAAAAAACCTCGACCCTCTCCGTATTTATAGTTGCATGATAGTTATTTGAAACTACTAATGATGTCACTCACACATATTCCCATATTATGTTACTTGTCTTGCTCAACCCATATCCCAGGCTTTTCCAGAGATTAGCAAGTACATCTGGCTACAGTATTTTCAGTTTTAAATGCTTTCACAATACTCACACTGTTACAACAATTAAGTAAATAAAAAAAAAAAAGTAACAGCATTTTGGCCAAATCAAAATAGGCTGAGAGCTGGGAATATTCAGCCTGCAGAAGGCTTCGAGGAGACCTTCTAGTGGCCTTCCAGTACCTGAAGGGGCTCCAGGGAGGCTGGGGAGGGACTTTTTACAAGGGCAGAGAGTGACAGAAACAAGGGGAAATGGCTTTAAACTGAAAGAGGGTAGGTTTAGATGAGATCTGAGGAAGGAATTCTTTCCTGTGAGGTTGGTGAGACACTGGAACAGGTTGCCCAGAGAAGCTGTGGCTGTTCCTCCCTGGAAGCGTTCAAGGCCAAGTTGGATGAGGCTTTGAGCAACCTGGTCTAGTGGAAGGTGTCCCTGCTCATGGCAGGGTAGTTGGAAGTGGATGATCTTTAAGGTCCCTTCCAACCCAGACCATTCTACGATTCTATGAAAATGAATTTGATATTTAAGAGAGGGATGTGTTTGTTATTGGTCTTATACTATTACAGTAACATCAGACAGTTAAAAGGTCCATAAAGTCTATGCATCAAAATAAATGTTATTTTCCTTCTAAGTAAGCAAAAGATAACATTTTTACCTCAAATATCCTCCTCAGCCACACTGTAATGCCAGTCAACTTTCACCAAATATACAGATAAGCATGCATGTAGAACGTGTAGGCTATCCCCCAAAAGTTTGTCATACAAAAAAATTTCATCCTACCATCCAGCCCTGTAAAGTAATTTATCAAAATATAAAAATACATTTGACAATTGCTGATCTGAATTTTCAGTGTCACTCAAAAAAAAAAAGAAGTTAGGTAGGGGGCATTCATGGGCAGGAGGGGGAGGAAGAGAAGTCTACAGTTAAGCATGCCTTGCTACAGATAATCCGTTTTAAAATAAAAATATAGATAGGGAAAAGGAGATCAATGAGATCAATTACCTTGTTATCACATTGACATAGGCGTAGGCATTTAAATAATCATATGGCAATGCAGAAATCAACAGTCAGGCCACAAAACTGCTACCTCACAGAACTTTTTAATGGATGAGAAAGAGGAAAGGAAAGTCAGAAATTTTTACCTACTACCTCTGGAAATAATCAGGATTCAGGGAAAACAAGACTAAGTTTTATGCAGCCATTAAAAAACCACTTAAAATATGTGTGGTCCTACCGTAATCCAAAAACACGGTATCAACGCTTTTGAACAGAGTTCTGAATACACTTCGGATGTGATTAGATACATTTGCACCAATCAATCTTTCAAAAGGAAGTTCTGATTTACTAGTCTACTGTGTGGAAATGTTTGAAAAAGAAAACATTAAGTGTTTGAAAATAATCATCATCAATCTGTGACGATACAAGGATAAACCAGTCCAGATGGCACTGTGATAACATTTTGTGTTTCTAATCTACAAAAAGATGTATAAAGTTCACCCTCAGGCATATATAAAAGGGTGGTTGAAATCTAAGATGATAAATGCTGGATTCAAAACTGAAATTTTAAAGAAAAAAAATCTCAAACACACATTATGGTTTCAGTATATTTTGCATGTCTATCATGTTAAAAGTTATTATAAATTATCATTTACAATGTTATATTTTGAAACTTTACTGGAGCTTTTTTATTATTAAGCATACCTTAAGGCTTAATTTTGCTCATACCTAAGGAAGAAATGTAACCAAATTTATGCCCAAAGGGTTTAATCAAAGCATACTTTTAGGAAATAAAATAGGATAACAGTAAAAACACAAGTGAATCTCTTCCAAAATTCAGTCATTTTAGATAAATTAATAGAATTTTAGTAGCCTCAATACCATGAGTACGCACATAGCTTTCAATTGGGCTCTTTCCTTCAGAAAAGAACTACAAGATGAAGGTGCAGGTTATTAAAACCAGCATTTTTCAGAAATTTTTAAGTGGTAATCCCTTTCCCATTCAAAGCCTCACTTTTATGATACATACAGCTATTGAGGGTAGTCATATAGCTTTCAACAGGTCAGTTCTTCCAGAAACACCAGATAAAATCACGAAGATCAACAACTAGAGCACAAAATATCATCTTTCAAAGAATCAAGCTTAAAAGTGTTAACAAAATAAAGAACACATTGAAACAGGAGCATGGAGGGAATCTGAAAAAACTCAGATTGACTACCCTGATAAAAATGAAACTGGAAAGTATCTTATTGTATTAAAATTTCACAGGGAAATATTAATGTTTGGTTGATCAATAAATTGCAAATCAAATTAATACTCTGAGGTTATATGCTTTTGAAAATACTTCTACGGAAGTACAACCTACTTCCCTTTATAAGCATAAGCAATTAAAGTTCTTAAGTTTCTGCATCCAGATTTTACACCGTTTATTCATTTCTACACTAACACCAAATCTTTGAAGATCTGGTGATTTTTTTCCCCCATATTAATACATTGTTACACAGTATGTAGCACTATAATTTAGATATTGTTATCAGTCTATCTAAACACAAAACCTTCAGAACAGGGATCTGTACAGAGATCAAGTACTGTCTATGAAGGCTATTACTGAATTCTTAGGGAAACCCCCTACCTGGTTTTCTCTCCAGCAGACCTACAGCTTAGCCTAAGGCTGTGACTAGACAACTGTGGTTTATAGCTATAGACAAATTTAACCTCCATGATCTTCTCTTATTCCTTTTTAAGCTACTATAATTTTTGGCTTCTACAGTACCTTGTGGCAATGAATTTATGAATTCAACAATTTAATTACGGACTGTTAAAAAACTACTTCCTTGTGTACATTTTAAGCCTGCCATCTGATAATTTAATTAGGTGCCCCTAGTTTTTGTAATGAAAAAGGGAAATAATTGTTCCCATTCACTTTCTCCACATTGCTCATAATTCCAGATTTCTAACACATTCTGCTCCCAGTTGTCTCTTTCCAGGCTTTAGCACCCTGCCAGTTTAGCTTCTCCTTGAATTTAATTCATTCAATTCTCTTTCTAACTCTATAATATTGTTTTTATAATAGGATGAGCACAACAGCAGAATTACTAGTAACACTGCTTTCCTCATACACTGTCAATTCTTTAAAATCTAATCAATTTTTGACAACTACTAAGCCTCAACTACTAAGCTCTGAGAGCTGTCCATTGTGAATCTCGGATCTCATTTTCTGTGAAAATAAACAGCACGGAGTTCACGCACATGATTTTGGGTTTATCAGCAATGGATTTCACTATTTTGTCACCCACTCAATTCTGTGAAATCCTTGGGTGGCTCTACACAATCAGAATTTGATTTCAGTACTCTAAATCCATCCAGAGGAACCTTGACAGGCCTGAGAGGTGGGCCTGTGCTAACCTCATGAAGTTCAACAAGGCCAAATGCAAGGTCCTGCAGCTGGGTCGGGGCAGCCCCAGGCACAAATACAGGCTGGGCGATGAGTGGCTTGAGACAAGCTCTGAAGAGAAGGACTTGGGAGTGGTGGTGAATGAGAAGCTGAACATGAGCAGACAATGTGCACTTGCAGCCCAGAAGGACAATAACCATATCCTGGGCTGCATCAAGAGAAGTGTGGGCAGCAGGTCAAGGGAGGGGATTCTCCCCCTCTACTCCACTCTCGTAAGGCCCCACCTGGAATACTGCGTCCAGTTCTGGGGCCCCCAACACAAGAAAGACATGGACCTGTTAGAACGAGTCCAGAGGAGGCCACGGGGATGATCAGAGGGCTGGAGCACCTCTGCTGTGAGGACAGGCTGAGAGGGTTGGAGCTGTTCATCTTGGAGAAGAGAAGACTATGGGGAGATCTTATAGTGGCCTCCCAGTACCTGAAGGGGCTCCAGGAAGGCTGGGGAGGGACTTTTGACAAGGGCAGGGAGTGACAGAAACAAGGGGTGATGGTTTTAAACTGGAAGAGGGGAGATTTAGATGAGACATTAGGAAGAAATTCTTTGGTGTGAGGGTGGTCAGACACTGGAAGAGGTTGCCCAGAGCTGTGGCTGCTCCTCCCTGGAAGTGTTCAGGGCCAGGCTGGATGAGGCTTTGAGCAACCTGGTCTAGTGGAAGGTGTCCCTGCTGCTGGCAGGGGGGGTGGAAATAGGTCAGCTTTAAGGTCCCTTCCAACCATAACCATTCTATGATTCTATGATAAATAACTATGCCATTAGCAAGCTTTCTTGCTTCTCCAAGATCCTTGACAGATCTTGTACGCAACTTTGCTCTGGTGTGAAAATAAACTATTCGTACCATTAATTCCTCGTCTTTTATTTAGCTGATATCTTGTAAAAGGATATCTTTTTATATCCCACAACATTTAGTAAAGCTACTGAGACACTGAAGCTACTAAAAAGTCGCTAAACAATTTAAGAAGATTAAAACTACTAGGGTTCCACCAGATTCCATGCTAATGTTGCAATTACTTACTTCTTCACAATAAGACAGAACCTGAAAACATGCAGTTTTGTAGTTCCTTTTTAGACAGGATGTTCTACAGAAATTATAAATAACTTTGTGTTGAAATAATGTGCAGTATTAGCATTTAATTGATAATCACAGATTTTAGACATTTATTAATTCTTCCAAGAAACCTTATTTTTAAGATTTAGTCTTTAAATAAATCCTTATTTTGTGCTATATGCAGAACAAGCAACAGTAAACTACCCTGAATACTGTTTGAATAAATTAAGTACCAATACTTGAAAATAATAAACATTTCTGCTCTTCACATTATTTTATTCAAAGCACACAAAAAGGAGCTACAGATCATAAATAGAGAATACAAAAAAGGGTAATCAACTCTCACATGACGACTGAATTTTGGGTTAAGCCAGGAATGATCCAAATTGAAGTTACATAAACAGAAAACTAATGCCACTGGCAAACAGCCTCGTTCTGTAACCTTCTATTTGAGAATCACTGGTTAAAGAAAAAGAGACGCTGAGCTTTGACAAAGAACGATATGGGAGATGACATCAACTTCTTTCGGCAAATGAGCTCAGCGTGCCAGCTAGCTGACAAATTAGCTTCTAAAAACCACTAACAGTAGCTTACAAAGTCACAGCTGTTATCCTGTTTTGAACAACAAAATGTTGATCTCAGATGAAATGTCTAGTTTTACAGAAGATTTGTAAGTGCCCTGATTTTTTTTTTTTTTTAAACAAAGCAGTAAGTTATACCGAGAAAAGCACAAGGGACAGGCAATGACTGTATTGGGGATGTTTAATAGACAGGATTAAGCATAGCACTTGCTTATGTTCTGCACCCTCCTTAAATTTAAAAAAATCCCTAGAGTCACAGGCTCAGTAGCAACATAAATCTACAAATATGAAAGTACCATAGTCACTAGCAATTTCTCTAGCTAACTCAAGCAGTTCCCAGGATATTAACTTTGATAGTGGGAAGAAATGCATTAGAAAACCTGGCATCAGAAAACTTGTAGGGGATTCCATCAAGGGAGTTAAATCAATTGAAAGATGCTAATACTCTACTAAACAAATATTCTACAATGCTGGCTGGTAGCCAAAGTGAAAAAAAAAAAAAAAAAGTAATATTACTTAGCACTTCAACTATTGAAATAGTTTAAATTCACTTTTACAGTAAAATATGAGGCAGTCTTCTCTATTTCTAAGCGTTCTAGGAAATTAAAAACTCTAGTAATCATAACAGAGAAACTCACTGATAATGTTGGAACTCCTAGAACCTTCGCCACTGGTATCTGAACATCCTTCAAGTGACATAAATGTATTAAAGCCCCACAGCAAAACTCATGTCTTAAGCACCGGACTACAGCCCTTTGCCACTCCAGCATTCTCTCTGCTACTATATCATTCCCTCTGCTTTTTCTTTTTTACAGCTCTTTTACCTCGATAAAACTGCAATAACTTCCACATAATCACTCCTGATGTATGGTAAATAAAAAATATAATCAAGTCAAAACAGATGTATGTCAAGTTCAAATGACTAGCCCAAAGCCGACAAAAAACAAACACTGGTCAAAGTTTGGACTGAAACTTCTAAGATCTTATATTTAGACATCTAAACCAGATCTTCACTTAATAATGGTACATATGGCTTGTTTCTATCAACACATTTTCATATTTTTCCCTCTTTAACTTAAGTAGAGATAGTATAATAATGAATTAAATAAGACTGAAGGCATATTAAGAGCTGAATGCAACCACGAGTTTTCAACAGCAACTCCAGTTCTTACTTTGGAACAGGTACTATCAACTCCCAAATTCAGACCCAGAATCAGTCTGTCTCGCTTACGTACTTGTAAAACAGAAATTAACTTGTTTAGCTCCTAAAGAAGCATGACAGAAGATAGAAGCAGCTAATAATTATTATCTGAAAATATAAAACACAGCAAGTTTCATTAACAAATACCCTGTTTGTTAAAAAAGTAAATAGCAGTAATACATAAGACTAGATACATTTTTCTCCTTATTTTTCTGGATCTCTCTTTTTCCACAGAAAAATGAGAATTCTGGAAAAGGAGAATTATGCTGTAGAGACTTCTATACAGTCACCAAAAGAAATGCAAAAAAGAAAAAAGGTATATACAACGTTTTAATTATCTTTCAACAGTCTCTCAGAAAGAGTGGCTTTGCTGTTTATAGAATCCTTTACCGTCAATACTTCAGTCCTCTGCAACCCAATTTCACAGACCAGTAACTTGCAAATGAAAAAAAATTCCATCAGAGTCCCTAAGAGGTACTTTAAATACTCTGCTTCTCACTAAACCAAACACTTCTAACTTTCTTAATCAAACATCTCAAAGTAAGACTATGGTAAAATGAATCCATGCCTCTTGACAGTATATCAGTGTCTTGAACAGTGAAGCAACTTTTTCTTTCTTGATCTGCACACAGCTTAGTTCAAACACAGCTCCTGTGCATGAAATATGTCAAATGACCATCAAGAGGTCAGTGTTGGCATGAAAGATGCTGAAATAATCTAATCCTTAATTTTTTAATTTTTTTTTTTTTTTTTTTTTTTAAGCAAGATACAAACCATTGAGACGTAAACAATCTCAGGACCCACCAACTGAGCTCACCTTGCCCTGTTTTGCACTAAAGTAGACCACAGGGAACACTGTCTTCTCCTATCCATGAGCCACCTGCAAGTTATCAAACAACCTATATGGCCATTGTGTCATGAGTGTAGGTCACATGAAGATTCAGGTATTCAGGCAAAGGAGACTTGTAGCCTCAATCTATTACTTCCAGATTTGTGATGAAAGTATTTAGTCTCCATGAAGCTACCCACTGGAAGCTACAGATAGTTGTATATGTTCTTGATCATAAAAGTGGACATGCTGAGTTCCAAACTGCTAATTTTATGTCTGGAAAACACATACAATGAAGCTCATCTCTGTATAAGAATAAAGAAACACCATACCAGATCAGAACAACACTCCATCTACCCATGTCTCCTTCTGTGAAGTGATCAATCATTATCCATTCCTTGTTTAAACTATGGTATTTGATTTGCAAAAGTTCATACATCCATCTTTGAAAAAATGATTTGTTTAAAGTTGTAAAGATAAAGCCACACATTTTCACAAAACATACACCCTAGTTGTGTACTGTAGAGTGACTGAGAAGTTTGGGTTTTAATTTGTCTCTTATTTTTTAAATTTTATTCTCTTCTGTACCTCCACCAAACTATCTGATATAGACAGTAGCATCTTTCTCCTAAAAGTACTGTGGAAAAAAATAATTAATATTTGTTAAGTAGTTTCAAATAGGAGTGTGACGTGCCACAAAAGAGCACATGAAAGTTAGTAATTCTTCTTCACGTGAAAGTTCGTAATTCTTCATAGCAGAGTTTGAATACTGTGCAGGAAAGCTGGCAGACAGCCAAATAATGAGCAATCCGTGATAAAGAGAAAATCACTGAATAACTAACTCTGAGCAGTGAGTGAGCAGTATTTATTCCACGCAAAGAATGAGTCAGGAGTTCTAAGGATGAAACAAACAAACAAAAAAAAATGCAATCAATTAACACTATTCTAATGTACCACATACAATGTGGCTGTACTGAGAATCACTGTAAGCCTTAATTCTAGTATTTTTGTGCTCATTTGATCAATTTATTCATCCAGTGTAGAGCTTAGTTAAACTTACTTTTTTAGGAGAGGAACACAGGTTTAAGAGGAAAAACAAACAAAACCAACTATCAGTTGAGAATGTTTCTATTTCCCAGTTTTTCAGATTTCACCTCTAAATTAATAGGCAATCTTGTTGGAAATCTTCACTATTTTAGCTGCACATCCATCATATGTCCAATTTGGGAAGAGTTACTAATGAGAGTTAAAAATAAAAGCACTGAAAGAATTAGTATTCTGTAAAATTCATGAATTCCAAAAATGTGTCTGAGCATAATAATGCCATATAACAAATGTCTGACTCTTTCAGTTTATTTCAGTTATTCAAAAGAAAAAATAAGCTTGAATTACTGTAGCTCCTATACACAGATAAAACAGATATTTTCTACCCACATCAGAAAATGAGAAGATTGAATTGCATTCAGTTATGAATTGGATTTGTTCTTCAATTAAAAGAGAAGAAAAATAAATCATACTGAAGCTAAATGACAAACCAAATGCTATTCCATTGTAATTTTGTCCAAAAGACAACTAAATTTGTTATTTCTTCCACTCTTTGATCATTATGTTTAGCTTGTAAAGATGCCACTTACTACTGCAAATACTCCATTTCTGAACAGCCTGGTATCATTTTTCCTGAAATTGAAATATAAACATTCTGCTGCAGAGCTACTTCAAACCCACACTGGGCAAAACTGGACTTAAAAAGCAAGAAAACATTTTGATTTTCATAAAAAATAAAAATAATTAAAGAAGACTTTGAAGAAAGGATAACAATTACGAATTTTACAGAATGAGTAGGATAAAGATGACAAAATAGAATTGCATATTTGCATATTCTGCCTTATTCCCAAATCTCAACAGTTACTGAAGTTTCTTTTTAAAATAAGATATACTCCACCTATACAGATGTAAAGACACAAAATTTGAGACACAAAAGATAGCTCATTTTACACTTTACAGAGAACACAGTAATTTCTGAGGACCCCAACCTCAAAGCCCATGCCACGAGAATGAACTGGCTCATGAAAAGCCACACTTCCTTTAGCGTTGGTGTTTTTAGTAAAGCAGCAAACCACCCAGAGCACTGCTTCATCTTACAAAATGGTCTGGTAGCATCAATCTGTACAACCCCATGGGTTCCCTAAATCCATGAAGAAGCCCAGCTACAAGGACCTGTTCTGGCGGCATGATTACAGAGGATGAAATCCAAAGGAGAGGAACATCACAGAGGATGTAACTCTTATAACCAACCTCATCTAATGGATTTTGGTACAAAGTAAGTGTTACAGGAATTCATCTATAATGTAGAACCCACACCCCTAAAATGTAGTCTTCTTTAAAATATTAAGCTTGTAAAGTACAAGGAAATTTTATTATTCCATGCAAATATTAACCAATTAAAATGTTCTTTGATATGCAAGTATGCAGAACAGATTCATTTGATTCTTGAACTAATTTTCAGACAGAGTGATAACCTTGAGTCCAAAGTCTTTTCAGGTCTGGATTAATTTGTGACTACACTGTCAAATTTTCCCAACAAAAACAGTTTTTAGTGCTCCTGTTCCAACACACTCCTATTCCAATTAGTAACAAAGAATTTGTCTGTACAGTTCCCAAAGCGATTCGGGTATTAAGGACCATTCACTGTTATGGCCTGTCCTTGTACATGTTGTTATCAGTAGGCAATACCAAATAGTTTCTAGCTGTCCTCCATCATCTTTTTATGCCAAAATACAGAATTTCATCCTGCTTAGCACCTTTGACCCTGCACAGGATATACAGCCAAGTGGCAGATCCACAACTTGTGTTTGCTCTTGAAATATAACAATTCACTCTGATTATAGGCTGGGTCTCCATGTTAAAAGCACCCTGCTTACTCAACTGTCAATACTCCCCAGAGCTAATTGGTTTGGGTGCTTACTAGACACTTCCCTCGTTGAGCTAACAAGTATCTGGTGTATCTTCTCAAAACAAATGATTATTTATCCATCTAAACAGAACAGAAATAAATGGTTAAAGTAATAAAATATCTAAGTATTAAAAAACAAATAATGCATATACTGTGTTATCCACACAGAACATTTCCTCAAAGCTTGCATTATTTATTTTAGAAGTTATAGGTCTGGATTTTGGCAACCAAACCACAGGGTCTCTCTAAAAAAAACAGCCCTGCTTCCTCACTTTTGGGGTTGGAAGGTCAGAGAAGGAGGAGGTATGAGTGGAAGGAATGACTGTAATTCATTTTTATATTTTTTAATTCATTACCACCATTCAATTATTAAGCAGTCTGTTACTTAGAGCATAAAAAAATAATCTTAAAAAGAACTGACACTTGCTTATCTGAACATCAGTGAATGGACTCTCTATAAATACTTCCTGCTTGTCCTCTGGATGTGAAAAATCAACCAACCAACCCGCCAGCACAGAACACATTGCACATTGAAAATGTAATACAAACATCTCCCATACTCCTCTCAATCCCACTGAAGTTTGTTTCTCTTCTATTATCCTGTAGGCATACCTATATGGGCCATTTTAAGTGCCATGCAGAGACAGCCCAATTCACTCCAAATGAGCTCACCACCACACTGAACACAGCTCGGCTGTATCCAGTATCTGAACTGGTATTTCAGAACAAACTGGGTTTCCCATTGCCTGAAAGACTGGAGGACAATTTTCTTCTATGTATGCTGTCACCATGAAAAGGGGTGCATATTTTTGGTCTTCATCCTGTTTCAGTGTCTTCCTTTCTCCTCACCTTCAGTTTTCCTTCTCTACAAAATGGGAGCCATACTGTTAAAAAATAAACTCATTAAAAACCAACAAGATTTCTTTTTAACTCTCCACCTTCTGATTTTATTCCTTCCATTCCCCTCTCATCCTCTTTTCAACTCTTGTTTCTCATGAATGATCTTCAGATCTCTTCTCCAACAAAAAAACCACAATACATTTTTAATTACACAGGAAAGCTTCGACTGTTGACAAGCTGTGGAAAAGAAGTACATCCAGGTACAAAATATTTTTTTCTTAAAAAAAGAAAAAAGGATGTGGAGAGAGCGGAGAGATAACTGGAAGAAAGGATGAAACTACCTCATTTTACTTTTTGTAAAAAATACTGTTTGCAGGAATGAGGATATCAGACACATGTAAACCATAAACAGCATAGAAATATTTCAACTTGCGTTCATTGCATAAGAAAATGTTATGAGTTTAGGAAAATCTTTTTTTATTTATTTTTTTTTTTCAAAAAATACAGAGAAGCAACTGTGATGATCAGGCATCATGCTCAAGTTCAAGCAGATAACAAGACCAGCCAATTGCACACAAATAACTAACACTCTTCACACTAGAATATATGGAGAAAATTAATAAAAAAACCTTAACTACTTTCTCTTCTCCATTAAGTTCTTCAAATCACTCATTCTTATTACAGGTCATTATATGGGGTTTTTCCCCTCTTTTTCATAGTTTTCTTAAATGACTAGCTGTATATATTTAATTGTATACTCCTCAGGGCAGTGACTATTTCCTTAATTGTCTGTAAAGTCCGCTGCTATAAACAACAGTACTATGCAATGTTAAGTAATAAAAAAATGAGTAATGTTTTGTTGAGAAACAGTCATGCATTAATTACACAAGATAATCTGAAAAATATAGAAATAGGGAAAAGAAACCCATGTCATTATGAATCCATAACTTTAAAGCATCACTACCCAATGAATGGTTTATGATATTCCATTTCAGTATTATATTTAATTTCTCTTGGGGTATTTAAAAAACATCTGTTCTGAAAGTTACCGAATGGGTATTGTTTACTCAGAAATTCTACAGGGTGCAACTCACTTCTATACTGTCAGTTAAACATACAATATTTCAAATACATATTATGGAGCTAACTGTTGAAGCAGGCACTTAAAATGCAAAGAATATTCTACACATTAAAATACACATGAAAAATACTGTCCAGGAGTTATAACATAAATCAAATACAGATTCTTAAATCAGTAAATAACAACTACGTAATTAAAAAAAAATAAATTGTTTTTATTACTTAGTGAACTAATTTCATGACTGAAATCTACATTGCTGCAAACTTATACAAGCACAGAAGCTACTGAAACTAGTATAATTTTAAAGTCAGAACCAAATTTTTATTGCTGAACTATGGCCCCGAAAATGGAGTTTAATATGAAAACAGTGACACCAAATCTGAAGAGCGTGAATACTCAGATTTAATATTTTTTAAAATCTGTTCTCTAATCTTGACTGAGGTCTGAAAGTAGCAAGTCTGTATTTTTCCAGTGTAAATGTTGTGCAAAAGCTTTACAAACATAGATCTAAATCTGCAATTGCCATTACTAAAATAAATGAAAAATCTATAAGCAGCAGTGAAACTGGCATGCAAATAAAAGAACTGTCAAGACATATATTGCCTAAAAATAAGCTTACAATAACTATTTTAAAGACTGTGTGTGGTCTTACCCATATATTTTGGCAAGATGCACTTTCTCCAACCACAGCTAGATTCATCCAAAAGCAGTGGCACTGGAGAGTCTCTGTCTCACCTGTCAAACTTGAAGAACGTTGCTCAGCAGACCACCATGAGTCCATGGATAGGATCCACAGCACTACAGCAGCTGTTCTTGATAAGTGTTCTCTAACTATAGAGGCAAATACTTCAAAAATATTCTGTAAGAGGATCACTCTTAATATACATGCATTTAAAAACAAACAGAAAAAAAAAAAATGTATCTAGAACAAGACTTTCAGGACATTTATGTCAGAGGAACATCAATGACTTCATACCTATCCCTATCTGATATTTGGAAATAATCACAGAAGATTCAAGTCTTTTCAATTTACCTTAGAATTTCACTAAATCTATTTACCTCTCTCAAATTATTACACTCTTCAAACTGCAGGTAATCAAATAAAACAACCAGAACTTTTAAATCTTCATATAATCTAGGAAGATGAACTTTCATCTTCTCGGTTCCTTGCCCACATGAGACATGGAAAATATTCTCACACTAACCTACAAATAGATTAAGTGGGAAGGAGAGGTAAAAGGCTGCTTGGTTACAGTAAAGGTAAGATCTAGTGAAAATGGCATGAAGCAAGAAAAGTTGCCAGTTTCAAAACTGTATAGGAGCTTATCTGAATTCTGTCTATATAAAATAACTTTGTTATTAAAAAACATATAATCATTAATTGCTAGAGCAATGTGAATATTTTCTAAAAATAGGTCACTGTTTTTAACTAGTGAGATCTGCTCAGGTTTAACTACTGTTCCCATTGTATCCTAGAAGCAAGAAAGGCTCTAGAGAGATTACTTTCACTTTTCCCTAGATATATTTAGTGTACTAACTAGCATAGTTAGGATATTATTTTTCTTTGGTTTTGTCAGTAGCATGTTTGAAATAAATTTTATTAAGTGGTAGTGTATGTAACATTGCATTGTGGGTAGCAGTTTCCTGCCTTAACCTAGCCACATCCTCAGCTGTTATATGAGACAAGTTTCCCATATTTTCTGCAAGTTTAAAAAAAAAAAAAAAAAAGAAAAAAAGAGAAAAAAAAAAAGACGGGAGAAAATAGCTAGAAGGTTAGGATGATCTTAAACACCACTTACTGACTGTTTAGAATGTGTGCATCTAATCCAAAGGGCTTTTTTCTTAATTACTGTACAGACTAAAAGATCTGTATTTGATGAACGTGAGAAAACTAACACTTGTCAGGAAAAAATGTCTGAGCAACAACAGGAATCAAGATAAGACACACTTGACCATTAATTAAGATGTAGCCCTTTTTCAAAGCCCGATCACTGGCTTGATTATTTCCTTTGAGAATATCTTTTCTATTTGATGAAGAAGTGAGAGAGCTGGCAACTCAAGATGAATGAAAACAATTCATTACTGCTTGTTATTATACGATGTACTGACTGGTTAACAGAAGATGATCAGCCCTTTAATTTAAAGAACAGTTCAGTTGAAGGTTTAATTTGATCTTCGCTTGCCTGATTCCACTCTACAGAAAACAAGACATTTGTTTACACTAAAAATGCAACTGCATTTCCCCCCCCATATGCTTAGTGGTCCCAGGCACCGTCTACTTCAAACCATACCTTATTTAGGAAAAGGTTTGAATGCAGAGAACAGAAAGCCATGAGGCAGCAGTAAAACCCCGACGTTCAATGCTACTCCTTGCAGACACCAATAAGTAGCATTTTAAAATGAATATAACCTTGCTGTTACATTTTTTTTTTTTATTAACAGTTAGGTTTAGCTTTTGCTTTGACAGTTTAGTATAGATGTGATATCAGCACACTTGAAGCTGTTGCAGAGATGTTGGAAATTAGAAGTCTGCAAGATCTTGTCTAAAAGATACCCAAGTCTCGTACACAAAAGTTCCATAAAATGTGCAAATATTTTTTAAATTAAATGGTACATTAAATATATTAGCTAAGAACCATCAGAAAACAGTACTATCCCTCTAAAAAAATATAATTACTTTTAAGTTATGAAAAACAGAGCCAAGAAGAGAGGTTTCACTCCTAAAAAAAAAAAAAAAAAAAAAGGAAAAAGAAAATGTTCATAACACTTACAATTAATACCTGAATCTAAGGAAATTGTATTTGGACTTTCAGTATTACAAAAATCATTGTCTTCTTATAGTATATGTTATAAAACTTGTATGTATGTTCAATTTAACAAGTTTATAATCATACTGCTTTAAGCAGAATACTTATATCTCTCCAGTTGTAGCATAGAAACCAGCATTTAAGTACAAATAAACTTTCAGCAGGGTATCATACAGTTTATATGCTGTATGAACTTTGAGTGACATAAGGCAAAATGTTTGGAAATAAACCATGGCTTAAAAGTTTCAAAACACATTTCAAAAAAGTGAAAGATGTAATTATCTTTCAGCATTGCATTACAATTGACTTTAAATAAGATTTTGTTTGTCATCAACGATCAAGCTCGTTGTTTACCAAGGAAATTCCTTAGCATAACATGTCCTTTGTAAGTGTAATTGTGAATTAAAGCATCCTCTATGGAATACATAAATTAATGCTGATTTTTGTAGATCTACCTTTTAAACAAAAGGCTGTCAAGTGTTAAGTCTGCCATGGAGACACTGGTTTATACAGTGGATTTTCAGGATCCATGCATCTGCTTCATTAGCAAATGCAAACTATACTGAAAGAAGCTGTCAGTTTCACAGGTATTAGGTCTGCATAAAGTTTAGTTTTTTAGTACCTCTATGCCAAAAAATGATCATATTTTCAGTGATAATTTCTGCAAACTACATATAGATTATTCAGGTAAACTATTGATTTGGTTTCACTAGATGAAGACTTCACTGTGGTGTTCTTGATCTTGACATCATAGGTGAAAAAGCACGTACAGTTAAATAAATAATCTTAGAAAGGTATATCAAAACACAGTAACAAAGTCAGAGAATAACTTTGTGTACACAAGTGAAAGCATTAAAAAGTAATTCCAGAGAAAGTCTGAGTACAGTATTTCAATGCAATACATTTTAAAATTCAGAATTCTGTAGGAAGATCAATATTCTAATATTAAAGATGTGACTAAGAATAAACTCTGGAATTGGTTTTGTTTGTTGTTTTTGAGGGTTTTTTTTAAATCCAACTGCATTCATACGAATGAAATCATGTACTTAAGATCAAGACATGAGTTCTCTATTATATAAAAACACTGAATCCACCTACCATCAAACAGAAGTTGATAAATATCTTCAATGCATAACTGTAGTTGAAGAAACATTGTGCTTACAATTAAGAGTTCCACAAATAACGGAAGCAGCAGCCTCCAACAGATTTTGCTGCATCAAAAGTGGATTAAAACTGTAATGAACACAAACATATTTTGTTTCTATGAAAAGTTACCATTCTTTCCACCATTTTTATAGCTTAACTTTTTTCCATTGATGTTCTTAACCAAAAATAAAAAGAAATAAAAGTAATCCATCATTAGGAGAATTAAATATCACCCTTACTTTTATATGAGATGGGTTATTTGCAGAATACTCCTTTTTCATTTGACGACAGAATTCTATGAACTGGGCAATATTTAATAACTTTCGAAGTATTGAATTAAAAACATCATTTACTTTACAATAAATATTATGAAAATAGTTTTTATTAACAGGGTTTTATGTTGCTTTCATAAATGTAAAATAAAACACAATCTGTAATTTTTACTGAAATCTCCCTTCCCATTTTCTCTCCATCCCCGCAAAACAGAGAACCTGCTCTCTGTTCTCCACCCACACCTCCAGCTATTCATCTCATCATTCCTGGCCAATTTCTTACTGGGAATGCTGAGGACAAAGAGGAAAATAAAAAAGGACGGATTGCAGTTTCAAAGAGATGTATTTTATTTTACAGATTAAAGCTGAACAATATCTAGGAAATGTTTCACACAATTCTTCTGCTCACAAAAATATATGATAAAAAAAATTAAAAATTAAAAATCACTCAGCTAAAACTAAAAAATACAGTACATCTGTGATACAAACAGGCTAATAAGAAAAGTTCTAGACATAATGTCCAAAGAGGTAAAAAATAAGATACTTTCTCCAAGATGTTTCCAATTTTGTTCTGAATCTGAGTGAGCAAATCAAGACTACTAATACACACTGTCTGTGCACATTATTCCTTACTACACACAGCATTTTGCAATTTATTTCAAAGCCTCTATTATAAACAAAAAAATACTGCTTTTGTTAACCCACTCCGTACTGGTACAGTAAAGGCTTATATTACACAATCAAAGTCAAAGTTACAATATGTTAAGTATATAAAAAATATTATACACACATGCACACATATGATATTAAGGATTTAAATCTTACATATGCATCAAATTTATGTTTCATTTTAAAACTGTGTTAACATTAAGTGGTGAATAAAATTATTTATAGTCTCCCAAAAAGTCTAAGACTCTTCTATTTCTCTTAAATGCTGAAACTATAATAAGTAATTAATGTAAGCACAATCAAAACCTCCCAACTCTCACAGTTCATTCTGTTATGTAAAGTCTACATTAAATCCTAGCAATGCCGGTATTCAAAAGCATCACTTAGACAGCAGCACACAACTAGTTATGATATCCAAATGACATATTATGTTCCAAATATAATAGAAACCTAATTGCCCTTCATTTGCATGACATAAAACTGCCAAGTACTTTTGAAGGCATGTAAAGCAAGGCAGACATGATTTAAGATTTGCAAAGGAATCCCCAGACTAACACTTCTGTGACAGCCAATTACAGTAAAAAACACAACCCCAACAAGCAGCCTGCTACTAGACCTTAGGAAAGGTAAAGTTTCTTACAATGAGTTACAGATTCACAAGTATAGGGAGACAAGGAGAAAAAGTAAAACAGAAGGAATCCAGCCACCCAGCAAATATGAAGCAGACCCAAGATCGTGATACAATCCAAAGATGTAAATTATTGTAAATCATCACTGTTGTTCAGAATTTCACACAGCCACTTGTGCCAATTTTGCTCACTTTTCCACAGACACAATAATGAAGTAGGGAGAGAGAAGAGGAGGGAGGAAAAAAAAAAAAAAAAGAAAAAAAAAAGAAGAAAAAAAAAAGGAGGGGGAAAGAAGAGTGGGGGGAACCTGAACTGAGAGTACAAATAAAGTTCTGCTGTCCATATGCTTTAACTGTACAGAAGTTTGGGCTCTTACAGCATTTTGTACTCTCTCCAAATCCTCATGAGTCACGAAAATTAAAAAGCTATATCCTTCTGGATGCCAGGAAGGGCCTTACCACGGGCCTATTGTCAAAATATTAAAAAAAAAAAAAAAAAAAAAAAGAAAAAAAAAAAAGAAAAGGGAAAAAAAAAAAAAAGAGGGGAGAGAGAAAGAAAAAGCCACAGTGTAGGCAGTCCTACTTGGAGTCCTCTGATGTCACAGCCACATGACTCGCTCGCTCCAGTAACAGTGCTTGCAAAAAAAAGGAGTTTTAAAGCTTTTGCTTTTTTGGATTGTGTGAATGCTTCATTCGCCTCACAAACAACCACAGAACCACAAGTGCGGTGCAAACTTTCTCCAGGAGGACAGCAAAGAAGCCTCTGGTTTTTAAATGGTTAATCTCCGCAGGTCACTACCAGCCACTGAGACCAACAGAGTCAGTAAGTGCTCTCTAACCACAGTCTATGCAGTAATAGTAGGTCCTTCAAATATTTGCTCATTCTCTTTTTTTTTTGTTTTGTTTCCTTGCTTTTCACATGTTACCAGTGCTACACAATTTTTTGACAGGGAAAAAACCAACTATAGAGTCTATGCAATCCAAGAACACTGTAAAACTAAAACAAGGTTTGGCTATGGTTTGTGTTTTCAGTTTGAGGATCCAAGAAGTATTTACACCAGAAGGTGAAAGCTCTGCGTGAAGCGAGAGGGACTATGGCATCAAACAGCCTGTTCAGTTCAGTGACACCATGTCAGCAAAACTTCTTTTGGGGTAAGTACTGCAATATTTGAGCTTCTGTTTTCCGTTGTCGGGAGTTTTCTTACTTTTAACAATGCTGGTTATAGTTATCTAAGTAAAAACTTGATGAATGGGACGTTAAAATAGCATACCTGGTTTGTGGGGGGAAAAAAGTCACCGTAAATAACTTCTGGAGATTTATGAACAAATCTGCTAGCTGACAAGTTGAGCAAAATTAAGTCAGTGGCTTAGTCCTTAGTATTTGACAGCAGGTGTGCTCAGCTGTCACCTGGTTCAAGGTGTAGCTACACAAATTTGGAAGAGTCTGATGGGATCTAGTACAGTGTTTAATATTGTCTTGGGGAAAAGATAAAGTATTTAGTGAGTTAATCAACAACAGCACAGAATGTCTTATGAAGAACTCTGGTGTAAAGCATAACACTTTCAGATGTATCCACCACGACTGGTTAATGAAAGATATTACAAGAGACTTAAATGATATTATTTTAGACTGCTTATTCTCTAAACCTGATGAAAATGAGTCACGTGTAGCATATAGCAGCCTATCCTACCCTTAACTGCCCTATCTGTGTTACAGGCATCTTATTTTTAAGCATATATATCAGATGAAGTTATCAGTGTAAATCTGCAGTTCTCTACTCTTTTGTTACCCTCATTTCAAATCAAAGCATGCTTGAGATATATATATATATATAAATTCATTTCTAAAAGCAAGTTCTTCTCATTACACTTATTATAAACAAGGCAAAACATTCATGCATAAAAATATTAAGCTATGAAATAAAAAATACATGATTTAACATGCTGATGAATTTAAGCTTTAATTGAAAGTGGGATTTAAAAAATTCTGTAGAAGAGCACTGCCAAATATTTACTTCAATATTCTGAACTGTAAACATATATTCCTTTAAGAAATCATGTAAGTAAACTGAGGTAATTATTTATATGCACTGCACACATACATGCCTATAAAAACCATAAATAAGCTATAAAATTGTACCTCTATCATTGCTTAATTTGAAAAGCTTCTTCCTCTCAGATACAGTTTTAAAATCAGTTCAGAGCACCTCACTCACAAAACATTAAATAAAACTGAGTATGACTTTAAGTGATTTATTTGCAAGTAAAATAAAGTTATATTTTAAAGCATGTTAGAAAATGCTGTATTCTACTCATTCATGACAAGTAGTAAGAAGTATATCCAAAATTTCTTTCCAAAGCATCTTTTACTGAGACAGATCAGGAAAACTAACTGCAAATTCTGAAAGAACAAGAAAAAAAAAATAAAATCTGAAAACTTACAAGATTTTCTCAATGCTGTCCGTCATGTTGAAATTATGTTGGGACTGTTGCTAAATCTATTTCTTTTCTTACCCTGCCCCCCTTCTAAGAAAAACAACAATGCTAGAACCATTTTTAGTATATACATCCCGATGAAGCTTGTATTGTAATGAACTGATGACTGGAGTTCCTTTTACCCCTCCTACTTCACACGCTTTGACTGGTTCCCAGTTAAGCACATGAATAAGACCTATAAGAATGGGTTTAGGATTAAAAAAAATGAAGAATAGATGTGAGACCAATTTAATTTATGATCTATAGATATCAAAAGAGATAACACAACCTGTGGCTGCTCACGTAGCTATAACACACCAAACAGGGAGCTGAAATGCTACCACAAAACTGGTAACAGCTTTCCTACCGAAACTGCTGTCTTAATGAAGCAAAGCAGAAGCGTAGCCAGACCACATTATCCCAGTGTTTACAACAGGAAATACAGTTTACATGTATAGGGACTTTCTTTTGCTTTTACTTCCAAAAGAGATTAGAAGAAATTGAGTTGGCTAAAATTATCAAAACACGTAGTGCTGACTGCTTAATTCATCTACCTTTGATCATTCGGAAAGTGAGTGAAAAATACTGGAACAGGAATAATACTTTTTCCCCAAAGTTCACTAAAGATGGTTGAGGACACAAATTTCACTTTGGACACAAATAATGGATGCAAGGAACAAAATCTCACCAATTCTAACAATATGTAAGCAACATATATTAAGCTAAAAAAAAAAAAACCAAACAACCCAAAACAAAAACCACCTTTATAAACAGGAGACAGTATATTTTTAAAATAACAAAAGCCAGATGACCCAAGTTTCTCATGAACTTGCCGCTTCCTACCAATGGTGCAGCAGTACCTCAGAACGTAGAATCTGTTCTTCCTTTCTGTACTGTCCCTATCTCCTTCTACTCCCATCCCCACCTTATTCCTTTCAGGACTGTTGAATTTAATTACATTTCTCTTCAAGAATTAACTGATGAAACATAATGATGAGTAATAACAGGGAAGGGAAACAGAGCTATGATGATTAACCCATATGGTTGCTAATCGAAGCCATTAACCATATTTCTGAAAATTCTTCTTTTGCTTATTTTTGTCTATGTGTTTTTGACTTCATATGAAAGGGAAAACAAGGGTAGTGAAGAGGAAGGATCCTTTCCTAATTAATGTGTATATATATATATATATATATATATATACACACACACACCCCTCTACAGTTTAATAGATATCAGTTAACTAGATGCTACATTTCATATCCAGACTATTTCTACCATTGTCTTAAGCTTTTAAATATAAGTGCATTCATTTCAACCAGCAAAAGATATTACAGTCACATCTCTATCGCTTGAAGAAAAAAAAAAAAATGCTCAAAATAAACACTATTAAAAAAAACAAACAGCATATTTATTAGAAAATTTAGTAAACTTCATTTATACAAAGTATTTCAGATAATAAAACACTTTTGAAATGTTTCCCATAACAGTTACAATTTTTTAAAAAAAAGCATTTTCAAATATGTTCTGTACTTCTTCATAGGAGGATTTCACCAAAGAAAATAAATCAGATCAAAATTTGGCTGATAATTTAATCAATTATTTCACATGTAACTTCTGGAAGCTGATCCCGATAGACAGACATGGGAAATCTAAATGAAAGTCTTCGAGTTAACAACATAAAAATTTACTCTGCTTATATTAAAATACTCCTCAGTATCTTCTCATTTATTTCTCAAAAAACCCAAATGTTCTGTAGATTTCAATTCTCAACTGCTTTACTATTTCTAAGGAATCTCAGTTCTTTTATGATAATTAAGATATTGATAAGAGAGAAAAAGATCCTTTTTTATTATCTATGTATATAAACCAGAATGTTCCAGCTCCATTTAACATAATCATATTATTGTGAATGCTAAGAAAAATCTCAGGAATCACTATCCTTTGCATAAAATATAATTCAAGACACTAGGACTTAATAAAATACTGAAAACTATGTAAGAATGACTATTCTCACGTGCATTAAGAAAGCTGCAAGCTTCTCACTAAGGCTTTCAGTGTACGAAACCCCTAAACCACACAGAATTGCACTACACCACTTATAGGACTCTTAGGCAGCAAAACGCACTGATCTGTTTAATTATCTGTCTCAAATGAACTATTAATAGCCAATATTGTTTAAATCAACCTCACTGATGTAAAATTCACTAAGATCGAAACGTTCCAGTTTGTTAGAAGAACACTGAAATATCTGATGGTTAAATAAACTGGCAGAGAGGAAAAAAAAAATCCACCTAACTCATTAGGGGCACTAAGATTTTATCAAACATACAGGATTAATCTCTATTGAATAGAACCATTCACAAATCAAAACTTACTCCACTTCAATATTTTCATGCAGTGCTAATCAATTACAACCTTTTCTAGTTATTCAAAATCCATGTGCTTTTAATTTTATTCACTGGTGGTCTAAAATATAATATTCAGGCCAAGCTAAGTCATTCTGTATTGCAACTTTGCTTTTTTTCAATAAATATTCATCTAGAGGTTTTCTTAGAGAGAACTGCTCATATGAAGACTGTGGTAATATTTTTATACTGTACCTCCTTGTTGAAGCAAAAGGTTAGGGGTTACCTAAATACCTCAACTGTATATACAAAAAAAGGAAAAGGTAAGTATTCACATGAAAAATCCAAAGGGACTATATTATTTATTTTTGCATTTCCTATGATTAATGATGCACCAGTGCATACTTGAAAACTGAAGTCAAAATAGGGTAACACCTCAAATTCCTTTACAAACTGTACAAATATCAAACTTCCATGCTGTATTAACTACTCTACCAGAAATATTTAAAGGCTTTGCCACCCCACATTAAGAGCATAACAATAATACTGAAATTCCTCTCAAGCTGTGTGATTTCTTGGTCATGGTCAGACTAATATTAATCTTAAAATTGCACCTTATACTTTTATTTTTCCTGACTGCTTTTCAGAACACAGTTGTACTTTTTTTCTGAATAACATGAAGCTCAGAGAAGTCTTAAGTAAATAGTGAACATCTAATACTGTTTAAAGTATAAAGGGCAAAATAAAGCAGTAAATAATTCTTGCAAGAGATGCTATGCAGGGCAGATAGTTCAAAAGACCAAACAGAGGCTGGATACTAACTGTGTTTAAGGACATGTCACACCTTGTAGCATGCACCCATCCATGGGTAGCACTAGTAACAACTACAGAGAAGTTCTTCCTAAAACTCTAAGTTAACCCAAGAGGCTGAAAATACAAGCAAAATTCAGCAGTACTTTATGCACAGGCTGCAAAGGTGCTGAGCACCCGTATTTCTCCAGTTTGGCTGCTACAGGAGCCAAGGGCAGCTGTCAGTGCTGGGCACCTCTTGAAAATTAGACTGTGTGTCCCTTTTACCCTACGTACCTAATAAAAATCAACGTTGTGTGTTGTAGGTGATGGAGTTGGTTCTGAAAACTCATTAAATACACTCCATTAATAAGGATTACAATAAATTGCCATGTTTAATATGCCCTCGAGTATATAATATTTTAATTAAGGCAGCCTCAAGATAAATAGTGAGTTTAAGATGGTAAAACCTGAAGCATTTTCAGGTCTTAACTTCAGCACCGAGAGAATCGAAGTTTCATTCGACCAGTTAAGAAACTGCAACATGAAAATATTCAGCTGTTATTTTAAATATAAAAAAGTTAATTTGTCTAAAAGTAATAAATACAACATTTACTCTGACAAGTGAACTCAAAAATAAATTAGTAAACTGTGAGCTATTTCAAAGAGATTTTCCTTGTAAATTTTGCCAGACTTAGGAATTAACCACAGATTTTCATCCGGAGAGAGCAAACACCCACAAAATTCAGAAAACAGCTCCCTATTCCACCACAGAACCCCCACAAGAAACTACTGTTATCGACAAAACTAATTTTTGCTCACTTTCTATACAATAGCTTTAATTTCTACTGTATACATTTATTTCAAACTGGCTTCTAAAGTCTTATGGGGAACAGACTAAGGAGGTCGATCTTCTGCTCTCAGGTGTTTTTGTTTTTAAGTTAATAAAGCTTAAATCTAAGAGCAGGTTTCCTTACATAAACACGCTCTCTTCTACAAATAAATATAAGACCTGCCACTTAACATACTGAAAAGCATACCCTAAAGAGAATATTTTAAAGATGAGCACAAAGACAAAATAAACTCCAGTTACAGTATCATAAAACAGTTTAACACTTCCAATAAAAAATCCATTATTCATGCATCTGTTTCCTGTATATATTTTTTTTATTCTGCTTGTTAGCATACTGTGTACTGTTCTAGCCTTCCTCATGTAGCTATAAGTTTCCTATTTCATGTATGAACTTGCCCCAGGAGAGAAAAAAACATAGGTTTTCTACTGACTCACTTTAGCTGCTGAAGTCATTTTATTCAGAGCAATTATTTTTTTCTGTGCAACATAGTCCATATTAAACATTTTTATTTATTAAAAAAAAAAAAGTATAGCAAAAGATAAAAGGGAAAAGGCTACGTTCTCCTTTAAATACACAGGGTGCTTTAAAAAGTACTTTCATATTCACTGCATCCTTAACAGTTTTCTTTAAAAGTATATTTTCATCTCTAATAAACTACCTTTATTTATACAGCAAAGGCTAAAACCAGTTTTTTCTGCTGTCTGTCTCTTTTGAAAATGCCACATTCATTAAGGTCAGGCAGTTCTGGAATTAACAATAGTTTTAAACTTTAATACGCTATAGCTAAAAACCCCATGGCAAAAATATTTTGGCAGGAATCGATTCAAAAAATGGTTACTGTATTTCTGATAGACACTAGCTTATTTCACATATTATATTTCATCAGAATTGTTAGCATTTCATAATGACTTTATGTTTACTCTCATTCATTTTCTTGAAAAAGAAGGAAAGTTAAAAGTTGATGACCTTACATACATTTATTTTCCCCAGGATTTATTTGAACCATAAGTGTGCCAAACCATTGTTTACTTATCCCTCATGGTCAGATATCTTACATCTAAATCTACTCTGTGGTTTACTAAAACAGAAAGACAGAGCCACTGCCAGTTACATAATATTTTATTCTTCAGAGGAAAAGGACCAAGCCTCGCTCACAATGAATATTAACTCTAACACCAATAAGATGTGTTTGTGTCTATATGCATGTGTACGCACATACACCAAGTGCAGTGCTTCTGAGAGCTATAACAAACCAGAGCTGGCTGATGTTGCAAGTCATTATTAATTATTCAGTTGAATTTCTTCATCAAACACATTTAATATATATGACCCCTACATCCTTAAGCAAAAAAAATGGGGGTTTATTGTTTTTTAAGGAAAAAAAAAAAATAGACAAATAATTATGCTTAGTACATTCACTTCCAGAGAGTGTTAATGCCCCCAAAATCTGTAATTCATTTAAATACAAATCGGAAAAGAGAGAGTTAAACAAGCATGACATTTTAATGTATCCATGTGTGGCATTAGAACACGGTATTCTTTCTTTTAAGAAATGTTAATGAGCTGTGTATGTGCAAACATGTACATGTATACAGTTCAAACCTCTAATTCCTACTAATCCATACTTCCAAAATTTTGAAATTCCTCAAGTAGAGGAAAGGAAAAAAAAAAACAAAAAACAAAAAACAAAAAACCTCAACCCACACACAGAGCAATAGTATAAATTTAGAAAACGTCTGTATTGGTACAGTATTTTCTACCTTAACGCTGAAGCTGTAAAAGAGAATGTGGTATCACATTCAGATTTGCCAGCGGTATAAATGTCCAAAGAACATTTACAGCTCTTCACATATCTCTACTTACTCTGCTCATATGCAATGTAGAAACTGGCAGCAAGGGTCTTGTCTTAATATTTCTAAAGAAGAATGTCTATTAATGCTATTACAGTGTCCTACTGAAATTATCTGCTAGTGCTAGTAGAGAAATAACAGATGGCAGAAGTACTCATTTTAGAATACTTGGCAATATTTCTGAGGGAATAGATGTTTAAGAGTAAGTCTCCTTGTATCTTCTTGCTTCTTCCCATTGTCCCATGAAGAGAGAAGTTGCTTTTGTGGACATTAGACTGGCCAACCTTAACTCACCTCAACTTTCAAAGCAAAACCACACATTTTAGCCAAATTAATCTTATCTGTAGGTCGGCTGCTGTTTTTCACACAGTGCAACATATTTTTTCTGAAAGTGATCAAAAAAAATAAGGCACGCTGTATTTACACTGAAAGAATTCTGATGTGAAATGCAGAGCTGTTCTGCCAAGAACTGATATTACTTCACAACATTATTTTATAATAACACTATAATACATCAATAATTTACCATAAATACCAAACTTCATGTTCAATCAGCAAGAGTAATTTTACACAGATTAAATAGTTAGGACTCCACAGAACTTAAAAAGTATTTCAAGACATGACCAATAAAAAAACCCCCTATTTCTGAAGAGTGTGTCAGAATTTGCTATTTTAGTTTATCATGTCTCAAAAAGCCTTGCAGGTGAGCCATAATACTGAACTGCTATAGTATCTATGCCCTTGCTGCATTTTCTGTATAAATTCCCCGAGTAACTGCTTTCATTCAAATGCATCATCTATTCAACCGAGAATCTTCCACCTTTAAATAGAAAGCTTTTAGGGAAAAAAAAAAATAATTTTAAAAAAAAAAAAAAAAGAGTCAAGTTTGCTCTTTAACATTGAAGGGACACATATAGTCTAGTTTAGTGACTCTTTATTAACAAGTGTTTGATGAATTAATGCTACTAGCTATCGTATAATACTTAAGCACAGGAGCAGCTTTGTAATAGAGCCCTTAAAGTCTGCAGTGGATTTACTTCCCAACACAATCTGCAAAACTTGTTTCCTCTAAGTAAAGACCACCAGTAGAAATTCACATTAAGAGAGTTCATCATCTGTGTTTTTCCAATCAGTGCTATCAAAGTTTCACTCGGCTGTGTTTGGTTATTTGTGGAATAACCAAGCCATAACAATGAATGGTTTATTTAAAACTGACAGGACCAGAAAGCAGCAACTATTTACTCAGGCGGCGTACCTTAGTATACACCAGTAAAAATGTTCTCTTTTCCCAAAAGGATTTTCTGCATAAAGGGCATTCACTTTGCTTCCTTCCCACCCCTCTTACATCCAACTCTCTACATTCAAAACTAAGTGCTATATTTTTCTTGCTATTCAGTATATTTTTATTTCCCCTTTCTGATTAAAAGGCATAAACAGAAACACTAAAACAAATTCAGAGGGCACACTCTTTATACTGACATTTTATTAAAGAAACTAACATTCAGAAAAATTCCAGTCATTTGTGGATAATAAAATAACACCATCTAGGAAGCAAAAAAATATGTAATTTAGCATCAAATTGGAAGAAATATATCTTCCACGGCATAAATCATTTTCATACTGTAGCCAGAACAGTTTCATTCTAATGCAACACTGTGTATTGCATATGCAAACACTAGAACTTCTAATTTTACAGTATTTCAGGAAGAGGACCTAAAATCATACTGTGTTATTCTGTACAGTAATTAATTCAGTCATGACCTCATAATAATTTGGGGTTCTAAGCTCATTAAAGTAACATTTTAATATTACCTTTAAAAGCAAGAGCAAAATCTTAATTACAGCTGAGCCATCTACATGTGTATTAATACATCTTAAAATAAATGAAAACCTGAGCTTGTCCAGATACAAGGAGAAGTTATTATAATACTCATTAGGTACAAAGGTTTGAAAGAACATAGTTTTGTTACTTTAAATTATAATATTAATTTACTAACTAATTTCAAGGCACATGTGTAGTGCACATGTGTAAAATCTACTTGATGCAGCCAGCTTACATATACACACACACGAGTTGGAATGTTCCAATTCTGATCAAAGATGTATGTAGCCGGATGTGCGGTTAATTCACTGATCAAATTTTCACAACTGAAAAACATCTTGAAACACACAGTCCTAGTTACCAGTAGCGTCTGCTTTTTACTTTATCATCAGAGTTACATTTCATCATTTTACATTTTAGGTTGTATCTTCAAAAACAATATAACCTCTTTCTCACACTTTAAAAAAAAATAAATAAAAGGGAAGAAAAAAGCAAAACAAAAAGGCACTGGTTTTCAGTCCCAGCATTCTTAAAGGACACAGCAAGACTGAGTGAAATAAATCTGAAATACCCAAACTATCTGAACTCTAATCTTAGTGACATGTTCTTACAGTAAGCTCGTGCTCCATAAAACCTATATAAAAATGTCAGAAGCATAGATGCATAGCACATTCACGCAATGTAAGGCACAAATCTGCCCTGTAACAATAATATACAGTAGCTCCTCAATGTGCATAAAAGATTTTAAAATGCATTAAATCTATAAAAATAGTCTACTGTCAGACTTCAACACTGTCTACTGAATCAACCAGATGTGTTGAATAAACACTACTTAATGGCTACTAAATTTTATCAGCTATGTATAAAGTTAGAAGAATTTGAACTAACAAGTGTTTCAAATCTTCCACCATCACATTTCATAATCTTACTTGCTTAATGAACTGGCTAGGTACAGTAAATATACATAACATAATGGCTATTCCACTTGATCAGATATGCATAAAATAAAAATAATCTAAACAAAGTAATAAAGACACTGAGATGGGCAACAGTTTTAAATCAGTGTCGAGACTAGTAAAAGATGTCTCTTTATTCCTTCTTTACATACCTGGTTGTTATCAATTACTGGTGTGTCTTCACCCCTTCTTGTTGCAAAACTTCCTTTCAAACTTACAGCACACACAGCACAACATTTGAGACCTATATACATAAAAATACTCTTTTTTTTTTTCAGTAGCCCAGATAATCTGAAGGTTTTTTTAGGCTGACGATATCTTCATATAGAAACACAGAGCGTCTGCAGACAGTAAGAAGCCTTTAGTAAGCCTTTTCGCTGCACCATAATAATCTGATCCAGAAATTCAAGGGTACCTTAAACAACGGGCTACCTGTTCTAGCCATGCTTAGGAATGTGGCCAAATCATTTTTATTGATTTAACCTTTATAGGAATGCTACATATCCTCAGAGCAAAACATTTCTAATGCATTTATAATATGATATACCTCTGAGAAGTTATGAAAAAAAAAAATCTTATGACAGATAGGTTAGTCCCCCCCTCCACTATTATGATTTTTTTTCTGATTTAGTGATCAATAGGCATTCGAGTGTTAGAATATTTTCTGAGTTTGTATGTGTCTGCATTCATAGGATGAAGTCTGAAACTGTAACACTTACAGATGGACAAGACTAATATCTGACCTGTCTTTGTTTAAGGAATAAGAACTGGTGAACTGATAGCCAAGACTCTAAATACTCCTTTCATTCTAGAGTTACACATCAATCATGTTACCTGCAAACATATCAAGTTAAAACTTCCAGAATTTACAGTCCTTTTTGAATAAACTGAGCAGCATGCTAGTTATGTTCAGAGAGCTTACAGAAGGTGGTTTGTGTATCTCACCAGAATTCTTAAAGAAGTACTTCTCAAATTCCCTTTCCATCAGAAATCTATTTCATACTCATTTCAAATCAGTATTTCTTGATGTCAGATTCATATTCTATTATTTTGAAGCTCAGGTTCAAAAAAAAAAAAAAAATAGTGTATTTTAGTATTTGTTGTTCTTTGGAATGTTACAAGCCACACTTGAGCATTACCAGGAGTCACTTGTTTTTCAGAAAGTAAACTGTTCCAAGTTGCTCATTATTGTAAACTTCCTAACAGTGTAAAGCAGAAGTGACTGAACAGTTACTCAAACAAAAGCAAATACACTTAAAAATTACATTAGTTTTTTCTTATAAAGAAAATCAAGGAATAGGAGGGTATTTGGGTTTTTTTCAAAAAAACAAACAGAAATGAAGAAAATCTGGTAATGAAAGTTACTTTTACTCCTAATAGCTAATCACATGAAATTTTAGTACGTTATTCTTCACCACAGAAAGAAGTGCAGCCAGGCACAGTGCAGGTGAGTGATACACAGATCACTTATTAAAATAAGATGCATATCTACATTTTTTTTCTCAAGACAAAAATGTCTAGAAACCACTGATATTAAGGTCTCTCTCATGTCCAAAGAAGTATGTAGCAATGCTATATTAAAAAAACAACACTAAAGCAATTAATTAGTGAGATAAGTGCCTATCCACACATGTAACGTAGTCAAGTTAATACATCAAAGCAGCAAATTATAAAATCATATTTTTGATATGCTATACATTCTATCTGCAAATTCTCACAGATCATTTTCTTTTTTTCCAGTAAATTTGGTTTGCCTTTCAAAAAATACACTATTAATTCTGTTTCTTCTTACACTTTTGCTAACAAATATTCTAAAGAATTATCCATATCCAAATATACACATCCACACAAAAAAATATCCCTTGACATGAGCCTTAACACTTTGCTAAACCAGACGAAACTGAAGACCTTAATCTGACATGCAGCAGTGATTTTTCTAAGGACAGCCTAGTTCTACCTTCATTCATGCTGCACATCGAGGATCTGACCAGATGTGTGCTGGCATTTACACAAACCCCCTTTGCTTTGTACTACAGCAGACTGACAGCATTCAAACTATTAGTTATTACATGCAGCCTGGGGACAGTATTCAGGAATAAATAACTAGTAACTCCAAATAAGATCCCATGAAGATCACTGAAGCGTTTAAGGCCAGGTTGGATGAGGCTTTGAGCAACCTGGTCTAGTGGAAGGTGTCCCTGCTGATGGCAGGAGGGTTGGAACTAGATTATCTTTAAGGTCCCTTCCAACCCAAACCACTCCATGATTCTATACTCGATAATCAACTTTAACACCTGTAGAATAAAAGTCAGTGGAGTAAGAGTAAAACAAAACAACCTACAGATTTTAGAAATAAAAATTAAAAAAAACCCAACACCTCTGGATGATACATATTTAAAAATCTTTGTACTGAGCAGTCTGGTGCTGAGAGCTGTATCTCTCTTCCACTGTTACATTACAGAACAGAACTCCTGTTGTCTCTTGCAATTACACTGTACCTTAAGGACCCAGGCAACACTGAAAAGTAGTGGAATATGTTAGAAATGCAAATTTTTACAGACAACGAGGATGGAAAAAGGCCTAGTTTAAATGCAGTTACACTAATAAAACACTTATGGTAGCACACTTTTTTTTATGACATAATAGATACATTTGTACAAGAGGGTTATTAGCATAGTTATCCTAGCAAACAATAACATCTTTTGATGCTACAGAAAAGCTGCTCTGTGCTGGTGTGTGAGAAAGGTCAGATGGTGGAAAACTAACTTCATGCTCTTAACCTGTAAACTCTTTCCTTTCCTGACTACTAACAAATATCCTAGCAGGGGAGATCCACAGCCTTTCCAAGAACTCACGTAGGGAACCTTTTGCTCTGTTCCGATGGAACATGTGCACGTTCACCTTCAAGAGTGCTGGTTTCCATGGCAGCTCTCTCAGTAAGTCTGTCTACAGAAGTTTCCCACAGAAAAATTGCCTCCAGGTTTTCAGTTCATAAAGATTTTATATATACACATATACACACACACACACACACATATCCATACATACGTTAGTAAGAAAACAACATGCTTGACTCCTCGACTCTGCACACTATTAGAGGAGTAACTGTGATACTTCAGGAACTCTAAAACTTGATTTCAGTGATTTCAGTGTTTTGAATAAGGGAAGACAAAGTAAGGAGACAGCAAACTCTGGGAACATATTTCACAAGGCTGTTCTATAGGGACTTGAGCAGAAAAACTGTATAGATAAGGAAAAGCGATCTCTCTGACATGTCATTAGTATTATACAACTTATAGGGACTTGAGCAGAAAAACAGATAAGGAAAAGCAATCTCTCTGACATGTCATTAGTATTATACAACAAAGAGAGGAGCATCAAAAAATATTTGTCCTTGGTGACATGCACAGAGGCTTCAGGTGATGGGAGCATTCCAGGTCAGGCAACGCACACATTTTGGCAGCACACACATCATTTGAGTAACACAGCTTGTTTTCATGGCAGCTCTGGTAATTTTTCCACATTTCCCAGTGGATTAATTTTTTGGTTTAGTGATTCTCCTCTTATTTTCTAATGGTGAAAGTACTAAGAGAATGCCATTTCACAGCCAAATATTTTGACTCTGGCAAATTTGTCCCTTCACACTTTATTACCCATCTCATACATCAGACCTTCTCAATCTCAGGTCTTGAAAGTAAAGACTACAGCTCTGGCTCCGTTTTCAAGTGCCAGTTCTTAGCCATTGGTCTTCTCTTTCAGAAGTGTTCCTTAGCATCTTCACACTTGTATACTATCCTCCTATCTCCTCCATTTTCTGGTAGAACAGGGCATAGCTCCCACAAAAAGCTAATTACAAACTTACTTGAACATGTTATGAGCATAAATCATTCTTCTACTTTCAAAATCGGCAACAAGAATATGACCACCTGAATAAAGGTTTTTCAATTCTCTTATTTTCACATGAAAATGGTTATCCGGTCCTGGTCCCATGGAGAAGTCAGAGCCACCTGAAAATCCTAGACATCTTAACTTATCCTTCATTACAGAATCACAAAATGGTAGGGGTTGGAAGGGACCTCAGGAAATCATCTAGTCCAACCCCCCTGACAAAGCAGGTTCACCTAGAGCAGGTTGGACAGGAAAGCGTCCAGGCAGGTTTTGAACATCTCCAGAGATGGAGCCTCCACACCCTCTCTGGGCAGCCTGTCCCAGGGCTCTGGCACCCTCACAGTAAAGAAGTTTTTCCTTAAGTTTGTTCAAAACTTTTGGTGCTCCAGTTTGTGCCCATTGCCCCTTGTCCTGTCACAGGGTACTGAAAAGAGCCTGGCCCCATCCATTTGGCTCCCACACTTCAGATATTTATAGACAGTGATAAGATCCCCTCTCAGTCTTCTTTTCTCCAGGCTGAAGAGTCCCAGCTCTCTCAGCCTCTCCTCATATAGGAGATGCTCCAGTCCCTCATCATCTTTGTGGCCCTATATAGAAAAACCTAGTTTTGGGGTTTTTTTTGTTGGCCCAGCACTGGATGCCATACTCCACATGTGGACTTACCAGGGCAGAGTAGAGGGGAAGGAGAACCTCCCTTGACCTGCTGCCCACGTTCTTTTTAATGTGCCCCAGGACACTGTTGGCCCTCCTGGTTACAAGGGCACATGTTTCCTCTAAGTAAAGACCACTGCTGCCCACCAGCACACCCAGGTCCTTTTCCACAGAGCTCCTCTCCAGCAGGTCAGCCCCCAACCTGTACTGGTCCATGCGGTTATTCCTCCCCAGGTGAAGGACTCCACACTTGCTCTTGTTGAACCTCATCAGGTTCCTTTCCACCCACCTCTCCAGCATGTCCAGGTCTTGTTGAATGGCAGCACAGCCTTCTGGTGCGTCAGCCACTCCTCACAACTTCGTATCATCAGCAAACTTGCTTTGAAGATTATATTTTTGTTATGCATTTGTTCAGTGCCTACCATAGTAAAAATACTGATCCACAGGTGTAAACCTTTTATGGCTACACAAATCAGTAACAATAGCAGAACTTTTATAAACAGCATCATCAGTTCAGCCTTGCTGAGCACGTATTTGTTTTAGCCCAAAGTAAAGCTGTCTCCTTCAAAGTTAACTTACTTTGATGTATATTTGAGAAGTCTAAAAAAAAAAAAAAAAAAAAAAAAAAAAGCAAGAAATATCAATGAAGGCCAATTGGAACAAGTAATTAAAAACCTAATGTTTGAGAGGGGAAAAAAGCAGAAATTGTGAAAGAAAAAAAAGATATCTGGTTTGAGGGTCTTCCATAATTAACATGTCCAACGTGCCACAGTCTAAAAAAAAAAAAAAAATAAATAAATAATTCAAAAGACATACTGATGACTCATATCATCAGGACTTGGTAATTTTGGTTCTTTCTGGAAAAATGCTTAGCAAATATTGTCAGAAAAATGCTTCCATTTTCTTTGCGTAAGCATATTTTAAACCTGAAAACAGCAATGCTAACAATTGTGTCATTACCAAATATAGTTTAGGTTTACTTTGGATGTGATCCTGAAGGTATTTACAACTAGAAAACTGGTTTTGGCTGCAAATAGAAATTCAAAAACATTCAAAGCATTTATGATTTTAAAAACCACATTGACATACTTGGTTGTGTCAACAGCACCATACAGGATTCTGATTAAAAAGAGTTGATTATTGGTTCCTTCTCAGACAGTTTCCCAAAAGCACAGAGTTTAGGCTGAATACAAAGTATTGTCCTGCGCCTGGTCCTCGTACACCAATACTCTTCATCGAAACCACTGCTGCAATCTCAGATTCTGAACAAACTGAAAGAGTCAACCCATAAACACTTCCAGAGTAGCAAAGTGAAAATACAACCAAAATGGATTAAGAACAAAAAATTACCTACCAACCTAACTGATTAATTTCACAGAAAAACTGACTTTATCAGTAAAGATTAAGCAGCAGAAGCAAAGCAACGTGGCTTCAGAAAAAAAATTGATGCTGCTTACATATTATCCAAGGGAACCTGTGAATTTAGAAGTAAGTGTTGCAGTACAAAGTGTTACAAACTGTAGTTGATAACGACTCCCTAAGAGTCCCACAGAGATAGGCTCTGCCTAGTTTTGTTTAGGTTAATATATTCAGCATAGATGAGAGCACAGGAACCATATGTATTACAATCAAGCTGGAGGATGCTCAAACATTTTAAAAGAACATGATAGTCTTGATCAATTAGAGACCGCTCTAAACCAAAAGGATTAAATTAAACAGACAAGTGTAAAAAAAGCAGACTTAGAGAATCAACTGTTTACTTAAAGGTGAAGAACATTCTTGAAAAAAGTAACTTAGAAGAAAATCTGTAAATTAAAGAGGGTCACAAACTACACTGGTGGCAGGTGTTCAACACATTCTCACAGAAGCTATCAGCCTGCCACGTACAGGAAAAGTAGGAGATGGCTTCTGCATGTCTCATTAATGAGAAGAACTCAACATAAAAACTTTCTTTTATACTTTTTTTTGTCCTTTTGGATACCATCTTCCAAGAGAAGAGGGGGAAAAAAAGGCCCAAAACACTGCTGGAAAATAAGGTGCTAATATCAATGTGAAAAGGTTAAAGAAACTGCAAAGTGAGTGGTGATCAACTCTTCCTTGATCTCTCAGTAAAAGACTAAATCTGAATCAAACAAGTTGTGAGAAGATATTTTGAACAATTCAGTATTCCATGGTTAGGTTGCAACTATGCTATGTATGCCACAAAAGAACTTCCAGCTAGTATTTTCTAGGCCTCTTAGATCTGCAAACCCATCTACACAGCTTCTAAAGCCTGTTTGTGTACCGAGAGATTTACTTGGTTTTTAAACAATGAGAAAGTTGATTAAACATATCCTCCACATCCAACCTATTTTCACATTCCATCCAGAGCCACTAACACTGATCAGTTGTACTCTCTCTACAGTCTCATACAACAAAGTCAAGTTCTCACAAACATCATTTCCCTAGAGAAACAGAAGAGTAA